>NW_009607194.1:8411-9973 GCF_000690535.1 Cariama cristata | reverse complement strand
TAAAGGGGGCCTACAAGAAAGCTGGGGAGGGACTTTTTACAAGGTTGTGTAGTGACAGGACAAGGGGCAATGGCTTTAAACTGAAAGAGAGAAGATTTTGATTAGCTATTAGGAAGAAATTCTTCACTGTGAGGGTGGTGAGGCACTGGAACAGGTTGCCCAGAGAAGTTGTGGATGCCTCATCCCTGGGAGTGTTCAAGGCCAGGTTGGATGGGGCTGTGAGCAACCTGGTCTGGTGGGAGGTGTCCCTGGCCATGGCAGGGGGGTTGGACTGGATGGTCTTTGAAGGTCCCTTCCAACCCAAACCATCCTTGTGAGTCCATGATCCTAGGAGATGTGAGGGCAGGTCTCCCCTGGATTAGTAACTGCACAGAGGAGAGGAGACAGATGGTTCCGTTTTGTTTCTGCAGGTGTCTCAGGGTGCTCCTCAGCAATGGTGCTGGAACTGGTCCTCTTGCTATATTTTAAATGAGATCGAAAAAGAGTGAGCAGTGAAGTGCCATGACCTCTGGTACATGATTATTTAAGGTAGTCGAAGAGAAAACTAGCCGCCAAGAGCAGGAGGATGTCAGAGCACCAAGGTGTAGCCTAATTCAAGGTCACAAACTGCAATCCATCGCCTGTGGAAAAAACACCAGGCATGGACATCAGCAGATAGCAGGGCTGTCTGTGGGCTCTGACCACCCAGGGCAGAGACCTTGGGGCAGGTATCAACAGCACCAAGATACCAACTGGGATGCCGGGGTGACTGGAAGGGAGGGGAGCCACGAGTGACGTGGCCGGACACTGCCGCTCCTCCCCAAAACTGGAAATCCTGAAGGGAGGTAGCCCTGCTCCTGCGGGAGATGCTCCTGTGGGTCGCTGAGGGTAATGGTGTAGATGTGGCCTCCAGGCAGGAAGCCCCCAGCCTGCTGATGGTCGGGGCCATAATGGGAGCAATGGTGATGTTTCTCGGCTGTCCCTTCAAGCTTTGGCCATGGTGAGGACTGCATGGAGAGGTGGCTGTACCTCGGTGTGACCCAGTGCAGCCATTCTGCTGAAGTTTAGGGTTTTATAGGCTCACAGAGTGGTTTAGGTTGGAATGGACCTTTGAAGATCATCCAGTCCAGCCCCTCTGCGTAGAATCATAGAATCATTTCAGTTGGAAAAGACCTTTAAGATCATCAAGTCCAACCGTTAACCTAGCACTGCCAAGTCCACCACTAAACCATGTCCCTAAGCACCACACCTACACGTCTTTTAAATACCTCCAGGGATGGGGACTCCACCACTTCCCTGGGCAGCCTCTGCCAGTGCTTGACAGCCCTTTCAGTGAAGAAATCCTTCCTAATATCCAATCTAAACCTTCCCTGGCACAGCTTGAGGCCCTTTCCTCTTGTCCTATCACTTGTTACTTGGGAGAAGAGACCGACCCCCACCCCACTACACCCTCCTTTCAGGTCGTTGTAGAGAGCGATCAGGTCTCCCCTCAGCCTCCCCTTCTCCAGGCTAAACCCCCCCAGCTCCCTCAGCCGCTCCCCATCAGACTTGTGCTCCAGACCCTTCCCCACCTTCGTTGCCCT
>NW_009607194.1:1402-8323 GCF_000690535.1 Cariama cristata | reverse complement strand
CCGAGTACAGGGGGACGATCACTGCCCTGGGCCTGCTGGCCACACCATGGCTGATACAAGCCGGGATGCTGTTGGCCTTCTTGGCCACCATGGGCAGTGACATCTTCCACTAGATGGGGTTGCTCAAGTTTCAGGTCCTTCTCTCTGCTCATCAGGTCCCAGGCTTATGGGAGAAAGCCTCCAGCAGTCAGTTTTTGCCAGAGGTGGGAGACTGGTGATGAGGTCTTCCCAGCACCCACCGTAGGTTTGGTGGCAGCACAGACCACCGTCCCCTCTGGTGCAGCACGGTGGCCCAGTGACACCCTCCTGGAGCCAGGCGAGGAGTTAGAGCTACCCACATTTGGGATGGGGTATCTGGGTTGGGCAAAAGCTGTCCCTAACCATTCCCTGCCCCTTGCAGGCTGAAGGACCTCTTCTACCGCTCCAGCAACCTCCAGTACTTCAAGCGGCTGATTCAGATCCCACAGCTGCCGGAGGTGAGACCCCGTGGTCCCCTGTCCCCAGGCTCACTGTCCCCATGGCCAGGAGCAGAGGTGGCAGTGGGAGTACCCATAAAGGGTTGCCTACTGCCTTGCCCGGTTTTGCAGAGCTGGTGGCAATGTGGGGCTTGTGGGGCCTGAGACTCATCCTTGCATCCCTCCCTGGGTGGGATCCTGTGGGATAGAGCTGCCCCTCTGGCGGGGGGCTGGAATCCCCTCTCACACCAACCCTCAGCCCTTGCCAGGATCCATCCCTCTGGGTCCTGGCTCCATTTCAATGGGTCTGGGCATGACCAGCTCAGTGCTGGGACAGGATTTCAGCCAACCATGCCCAAAGACCTGCAGCAGTGCTGAACCTCCCCGCCTCCAGCCATGCTCCCCTCCCTCCCCAGAACCCTCCCAATTTCCTTCGTGCCTCGGCGCTGTCGGAGCACATCAGCCCTGTGGTGGTCATCCCTGCCGAGGCATCCTCACCTGACAGTGAGCCCATCACGGACCTGGTGGAGATGGACACAGCCTCACAGGTGAACCCATGCCCCTTGGGCTGTGGAGAAGAGCAGCTGGTGCCCTTTGGCTCCAAGACCGGGGTTATTTCTACAAAACGGTGCCATGGTGGGGGCTGAGACAGTGGGGATGGCCTTGGGGGCTGGGGAGCATCATTGCAGGAGGCTGTGTGGGTGCTGGGTGTCGCATGTGGGTGCTGCTAGGTCTGAACCAGGCTGAATTCATCTCATGGTGCTTCTCTTAGTGGTTTGGTGCCCTCCAGTGATGGCCAGCTGGAGATGTTTGGCTTCCCAGCATTGCCCCTCAGCTCTGCATGCTTGCATTAGGTCTTCACGTCCCTCTCCACCAAAGGTTGTCCCCAGGCGCTGAGCATTTTGGGAGGGGAAGGGGTGTGCTGTAACATGGCTTTGGGGATTTATGTGGGGCTGGACCAGAGACGCTCCACGTTCAACATGTTCAGTGCCCTGGGGGCAGCAAGGGGATCCAGCCCCGGTGTCCAGGCAGCAGCCCTGCTGTCACATGGGCTGGCTCGGCGGTGCTGCTGGGGACATGGAGGGGATGAGGGCTCCTGGGTGGTGGTGGGTTCACTCGAGGTCTGTGCTGCTCTCCCTGCAGAGCCTGTTTGACAATAAGTTTGACGACATCTTCGGCAGCTCTTTCAGCAGTGACCCCTTCAACTTCAACAGCCAGAATGGGATGAACAAGGATGACAAGTGAGCAGTCCTCGTGATGCCACGGAGGTGGCCGGGATTGGACCGGGAGCTCCCTCTGTGGCACGGCACTGTGGCCGTGGCAGCACAGGGGACACCTCCCCTCCCCATGGCACTGGCATAGCTGGTGGCACTGAGGGTGTACCCAGTGTCTCTCCTTCCCAGGGACCGGTTAATTGAACAGCTTTATGGGGAGATCACAGCTCTGAAGGAGGAGCTGGAGAACTTCAAGGCTGAGGTGGGTGACAACCATGCAGTGGTGTCAGGCAGTGAGCACCCATATGGCGGTGCAGGGGCAGGATGAGACCCTGCGGCTCACACTGGGAATGGGGCTGGTGGGGTGGTGGCTGTGTCCCCGAGTGGGCAAGGCAGTGACTCTGACTGGCTGTCCTGCCCTGTCCCCCATGGCTTCTGCATCCCTGGCACAGCCATTCCTGCCCATACAGGGGGTCCCCAGGTGTGCCAGGGTGGGGGGACTGCGTCCCTGCTGAGGGGGGACAGGTTCACCCCCGCTGCCCAGCATCCTCAATGCGTCACCCTGCTGCATTTGGGGCTCTGAGGGATGCTACGCAAAGGTGGCTGCCAGATGGTACCGGCAGGCATCAGACGGTGCAGGCAGCCACCAAACAGTGCCGGGAGCTGCCCACCTGCCATCCCCACAGAGTGCACGGGTTGCGGTGCAGCTGCGCGGTCGTGCCAGCGAGCTGGAGGCTGAGCTGGCCGAGCAGCAGCACCTGAAGCAACAGGCGCTGGATGAGAGCGAGTTCATGCGCACGGAGCTGGAGGAGCTGAAGAAGCAGCGAGAGGACACTGAGAAGGCTCAGAGGAGCCTGACGGAGATTGAAAGTGAGTGGGGAGAGCTGGCACTCGGCTTGAGGTGGGGGTGAGCTCCAGGATGGGGGTCCTGGGTGCTCACCTTGGTGTCCCTGCATGCATGGCAGGGCGGGCGCAGGCCAACGAACAACGCTACAGCAAGCTGAAGGAGAAGTACAGCGAGCTGGTGCAGAACCATGCTGACCTGCTGCGGAAGGTGGGCTCCCCAAAATGCCCCCTGGCATCACTTTTCCCAGCCATGCCCATCCCCCGACACTGAGGGTCACTGAGCTCCCTCTCTGCCATCGCCAGAATGCAGAGGTGACCAAGCAGGTGACAGTGGCCAGGCAGGCCCAGGGGGATGTGGAACGGAAAAAGAAGGAGCTGGAGGACTCCTTCCAGCGGGTGAGTGAGCAGGCTCAGAGAAAGGTGAGTAGAGATGGAGGGGGAGATGCCAGGGATGGGCAGGGGACTCCCTCATGAGGCACTGGTGCTGGCAACCTCTCTTCTTACCCGCAGTCTCAGGAGCAGGCAGAGGTGCTGGACACACTGAAGCGGGAGCTGGCAGCCAGCAGACAGGAGCTGCAGGTCCTTCAGGTCACATTGGAGTCCAACACACAGGTAAGAGCCCATGGGTGGCCCCTGCCATCCCCACCACCACCCTGGGATGGGCAGCCTGGGCAAAGAGGAGGTCTGCGTGCTGTCGCAGTGCTTGGGTGAGGTGTTACCCACCCAGGAGGCGTTACCCACCACTGGCCTGATAACCAATTCCCTGTCTTCTTCCTCCCCACATCTAGATGGGTTTAATGATCATATCGGAGGGTTTAACGCTCTTGGGTGAAAAGTGTGCAGAGGAATGGCCTCCAGCAGTGGGGATCGTTGAACAAAATCCCTGCAAGGGCAGGGTCAGGCAGGGCGGCTCTACCTGCTGTAAAACTCAAGCCAGGAGTGTGCCATAGTACCACAAGCTTTTGCTTGGGCTTGCTGCGATGCCAGAGGGTATTTCGTACCTGCAAAGCTGTGGAGGACAGCAGGGGTTTCCAGGCTTGTTGTAGAGGGCAGAAGCTGGCAGGAAAATGGAGTTGCCCATCCCTAGGGTGGGCAGACACCCTGCAGCAGAATGGGGATGGGGCAGAGCTGACAGCCATAATAAAAGTGAATTTTCACTAATAAAAGTGAAAGGCCTCCCCAGGGAGCCTCAGCCGGCCCCAGGTGAGGCCGTCAGTGCTGCAAGGGTGCTCCCAGGCGGTGAGTGATGCAGGCTGTGACCTGTGTGGGCTGTGATCCCCGAGCAGGGATGGTCTGTGTGGCCCAAGCCTGGACCATGAAAAAGTCCCCAGACTGGAGGGTTTGCCCTTGGCACAGCCCCAGCTGCTGTTTCATGCCCACCCAGGTGGGAGCAGAGCAGAGCACCCGGATTGTCAGCCTGGAACAGGAGAGGGACAACCTGAGCCGGGCATCGGAGCGGCACGTGGAGGAGATGGCTGCCCTGCGAGCCGAGCTGCAGCAGCTGCAGGACACACTGAGCCGTGAGCAGAAGAGCAGCAAGATGGAACTGGAGAAGTTACAGACTCAGCTGAGAGACAAGGTACCTCGAGGGCACCGCTGGCATGGGGACATCCCGGCATCACCCTCCCTTGCGAGCTGCAGGGCTTCTGCAGGGGTTTGGCAGAGCTGGGGGTAGCGGTGAGGTGCAGGGGTGATTCCCACCCATGACACGCGTGCCGGCTCGACAGGAGAGTGGGGAGCGGGCGCTGCAGCAACGCCTGGCCGAGGAGCAGTTTGCCCTGCTGCAGGGCACCGCGCGGGAGGCAGAGCGGATGGTGCAGGATGCCCTTGGTCGCCTGGAAGATCCCGCTCACATCGGCTGCACTGGCTCCGCAGGTGAGTTCCCCAGTGCTCTCCAAAGCTGGTGTTATCCCAACCCACCGCCACGCAAAGCCCCCCTCCCTGCTGTCCTCTGGGCCATGCCAGCAGCGGAGAGCAGCCGTGCCGGACGCAAGGATGCCCCATGTTTGAGTCCTGCCTGCTCTCTGCCTGCAGATTGCCTCCTGTCCAGGACACTGGCAGCCTCCGAGTGTGTGCAGCAGCTGCAGGATGCACATAGCAAATACCTTTCCAATCACACAGGTGAGAGCCAACAGCCCCGGGCAGGGGCTGGGCTGGGGGGAAAGGGGCAGCTCCAGCACTTGTCAGCCAGGTGGGCAGTGCCCATTGGTGCTGAGGCATGTGCCTGCTCTCCCACCGTAGCCATGGGCTCCCTGCTGCCCTGCCTGGCCCTCTTTGCCCACCTCGTCAGCGATACCCTTCTGCAGGGCAGTGCTACCTCCCACGTGGCCCCCATGGAGCCCGCCGACCGTGAGTGCTGTCTGATGGGGTAGGCAGGGGTTGGGTGGGCAGGGACTGGGGCAGGCAGGGCCCCAGGTGGGCAGGGGACTGGGTGGGCAGAATGCTGGGGCAGGCAGGGACTGGGTGTCTCTGTCTCCGAATGTGCCACCCCCAGCCTCTCATGCTGCCCACGCTGCCCACGCAGGTCTGCTGGAGATGTGCAAGCAGTGCGGCAGTGAGGCTGTGAGCTACCTCAGCGCCCTGCAAGACCCGGGGACCGTGGAAGGTGCCAACTGCAGCCTGGTGATGACCTGCTTGGGCCGGATCAGTGACATCGGGGAGGTGGGTGCCCCAGGAGGGCTAGTGAGACGGGGTCAGGCCGTGGTGGGCACCACCAGAGGGGCTGTACCACCCCTGGATGGTCCCTTTCGTCCTATCTTGTCCCCAGGAGCTGCGGCCTAAAGGGCTGGACATCAAGCAGGAGGAGCTGGGTGACCTGGTGGACAAGGAGATGGCAGCGACGGCGGCAGCCATCGAAACAGCAGCCGCCCGCATCGAGGTGAGGGTTGCCACGTGCCGCGAGGCACCCGTGGGCGCCATGCCTGCTGGGACCACCAGCACAAGGCCAGGACTGCACACAGGGCTTAGCGTGGCCTCTCACCCGTCCACCAGGAGATGCTGAGCAAGGCACGGGCTGGTGACACTGGGGTCAAACTGGAAGTGAACGAGAGGTGAGCGGTGGCTGGGGCACTGGAGAGAGATGGGCAGGCAGGATGGGGCCCAGTGCTGCAGGCAGAGCAGCTGCCCCATGGCTCTGGAGTCCCCCTGCCCCACAAATGGGGCTCAGTGCAGTTTGTTTCGCAGGATCCTGGGCTCATGCACGGGCCTCATGCAGGCCATCCACGTCCTGGTCCTGGCTTCCAAGGACCTCCAGAGAGAGATCGTGGAGAGCGGACGGGTGAGCTAGGGGCAGGGATGCAGGCAGGGGTGCGGGCAGGGCATGGGGCAGCAGGAGCCTGGCCACCCAGGTGTCACCATGCATTTGCTGGGAATGTGCTGCTCCAAGCCTTGGCCAGTTGGAGCATTGGCACTCCCCAGCCCCAGAGTCTCACTGGGGCTGCGGTCCTCAGGTTGTCACAGAAGTCCCGGATCTTCCTTCCCACATAGGGGACCCCCTGGGTTCGGTGTCTCCCCAGCTCCCGTGCACATCCTAAATGAAACCCTGATTTATTCTGTTCCCCTGAGAGTGAGGGTTTGGGGATCCCAGGCCCTGCCACCCCCCTGTCCCCAGTGTGTGACCATGCCTTTCCTGACGGCAGGGTGCGGCGTCCCCTAAGGAGTTTTATGCCAAGAATTCACGCTGGACTGAGGGTCTCATCTCCGCCTCCAAAGCTGTGGGCTGGGGTGCCACTGTCATGGTGTAAGTGTCACCGTCACCCAAGAGGGGAGAGGATGGCAGGGTCCTGCTGTCCCCACAAGGAGGGGATGGGGATGGCGGTAGGATGCACCAGCCCCTCTCTGCCTTCCCTCAGCGATGCTGCCGACCTGGTGGTGCAAGGCAAGGGGACATTCGAGGAGCTGATGGTCTGTTCCCGGGAGATTGCAGCCAGCACTGCTCAGCTTGTGGCAGCCTCCAAGGTAGGAGTCCAGCACCTTGTGGGGCTCCCCGACTGCTGCCTGCATCCCCCGGTGGCTCCCCCCACCGCTGCCTGCACTCAGCTCTGGGAGATGCTCCATGCCTAAGCAGGCAGCAGCGAAGCTGCTCCCCTGGCCGTGGTTTGGGGTGACCCTCAAGCACTGTGTGGTCACCTCAAACCATGGGGTTGGTCTTCTACTCACCCGGCGAGGTATAAGTGCACCCCTCCTCACTGCCCTGGCAGGTGAAGGCAGATAAAGACAGCGCCAACCTTTGCAAGCTCCAACAAGCTTCCCGGGGCGTCAACCAGGCCACGGCCCGCGTGGTGGCCTCCACCAAAGCTGGGAAGTCGCAGGTGGAGGAGAAAGGTAAGCGTGGGGCTGGAGGAGCAGAGACCTGCCCCGAAACCTCTGCTCTTTGCACTGGCTGTCTTTGGTTGGCTGTGCCCTGG
>NW_009607194.1:327-1127 GCF_000690535.1 Cariama cristata | reverse complement strand
AGCGCCAGCTCATGGGGAAAGCCCAATATGTGAAGGCAACAGGTGGGTTTGCCCAGAACCACATGCAGTTGGTCCTTGAGCCTTGCCCGACGCTGTCCCCATCACAGCACAACAGCCCGTGGCCTCCCCCTGTCCCCCTGTGCCTGCCGGGCTGCCCCGCAGCACCCACCTCTGCCTGGCATGGGGCAGCCCTGGGGAATTTGCCTTCCTGCGGTGCCCGCACGGGTTGCTCTACCTTCACCTGCCTGCGTAGGCAGTGCCCACCTGAGCTTGATCCCCTCCCCAGGACCATTTGCTATCGGAGCACTCATGGGATCTACCTCGGTGGTCTTTGGGCTCAATATTGGGGAGCTAATGGGTGTGAAAGGGGGGTGCCCAGCCTGGCACGGCTCCATGCCAGCTGGAACACCTGGGTGCTGTGCCAGGGTGCAGGGTGGCCATGACATGCATGATGTCCTTCAGGTGCGGGTGCTGGAGCTGGAAAACCAGCTGCAGAAGGAGCGGCAGAAGCTGGGCGAGCTGCGCAAGAAACACTACGAGCTGGCAGGAGTGGCGGAGGGCTGGGAGGAGGACGGTGAGTGGAACCCAGTCCTGCTCCGAATGGGAAGCTGCTCCAGAAAGGAGCGGGGCACGATAGGGAAGCCCTGCCTGCAGTTCAGGCAGCGAGCAGGCATAGGTTTCGCTTCAGCTGGCACAAGAAGAGCCTGGGGATAGTCAGCACATGTAGGCAAAGCCACAGGGACCCTGACCTGTGCAAGAGCCTGTGGGACCCCCATCACCCCTGGGCAGGGTGCTGGGGT
>NW_009607194.1:0-240 GCF_000690535.1 Cariama cristata | reverse complement strand
CCGCCCCCCCCCGCGGCTGGAGATTGCCCCCAGCCGCAGAAGCAGCCCGTAGGGAGCACACCCGCAGCGGGCTGGGACCCAGCTCGGTGCAGCCTTTTGGGAAGATCTACAGTAAATTGGTGCAAAAGCCACCCCAAAGCACACGTCCTCCGTGTCCTCACCCCCACCAAGAGCCACCTCCAGCGCCGGAGCACCAAGAGCCACCTGGCAAGACCCCAGGGCCGGGAGCGAGGGCTCGCC
>NW_009607193.1:0-69158 GCF_000690535.1 Cariama cristata | reverse complement strand
GCCGGGGGGGTGGGAGCGCCGGGAAGGGGCGCCCCGCCGGCAGCGGGCAGCACGGCGCTGGTGTGGCAAGCCGGCCATCAGTTTTCCCATTTCTGTGCAAAGTCGTCACAGGCTGCTAAACATTCAACTGCCGGCTCGTTCATCAGCCACCCACATGGTCCGACGGTGGCTGCAATATTTAGACTGAATCATGCCCTTTAATGCCTCCTTCCAGTCCTGCTGGGGCACTGGAGCTTTCATACTGGCCACCTGTCCCCTTCCAGAGCAGTCCTGCTCCTTTAAAGATTTCCTGCCCTTTAACACCCCTATATTCGTATTACTACACAATAAACTGTAGGTTGGTGGATAATTTATGTCCTTTCAGGCTGGTCTGGATCCAGGCAGGCTGGCTGATGCAAAAGTCATTCCAAAATCTGGACCTTGTGTAACACTTTACTCCAAATAGACCTTATTTGGAATTAAGATTAATGGCATTCTCCTGATTCAGGGTTTCAGTAATGGAGCAAACGTAGTCAGACTCTGCTTATCCAACCTGCTAAGGCAGTATATTAAAAATGTAATTAACATATAAGTGAAAGCCCTGGCACATACCCTACTGGCGCAAGGAGCCTTGCTTTTAGCCAGCAGTATGGGTGCCCTGGAGTGAGCCGTGAAACCACAGCCTGCTCGAGTCCCAAAGCCCAGGCAGGGAACAGCAGAACAGAAGAAGAGAAAGCTACTGGTTACCAGTATTACAGGTCAGACGCAGCATCCAAAGTATAAATGATAGGCAGCCCACAATCAAATGATCTAGATTGGAAAAGGAGAGCTGAAAAGAGTAATTCTACAATTTAGCATAACTGGAAGGGAAGCTGTTGGACCAGATTAGATGGAAAGAACAACACTGCTCACTGAGATCGCTTAAATCAAAGTCAGGATAAAATCCAGTGCTGGATTTTGAGAACTTTTCAAACAAAATTATTTGAGCTGCTCTGTGATACACATTTAAAATGATTTTGCAAGCAGAGTAGGGAGGCAGGAAGGCAAGAGGTAGCTAGGTGTTTGAATTTGGGAAATGTAAGCTCTTGGAGGGAATGAAATAGAAGCTGTTTCCAATTGCTATTTATATGTCCTCTGGCTTGCAACCGCAGCACACATGAATCAATGCTTTAATACACAGTTTTCAGAATGTTCTCTCTCATGTAACTTCTGCTAGGTTTTGCGTCGCTCCAGATTCAGATCTCGTGATCTGGGGGATGGGCTGCTTTTATCCAGATGCTTTCACTATTTCGCTGCACTGTGGGAGAAGCAACTTTCAAATCTCCTTGTCATGGAGGTACGTTAGTGACATGGAGGGAAAAAACGGAGGGAGAAAAGGAATGAAAAGACACCCCTTCCCTTTCATTCTCTGAAGGTCCACACAATTTCACATGCAAAAGAATTCACGCCAAGCCACCCTCTAAACATGCCCTCCTCAATGCTTAAAGTGAAAGAGGCAAAACATAGGGTTACCTTTCAGCCTACCAACCATTTGATGAAATGCTGCTTAGGGGCAAGAATCCAAGGATACGGCTGAAAACAATACATTTTATTTTAAGGTCTTCTTTCAGCAATTTTCAGTGAATAAGGCAGAATTATGAATATTCACCAGATACTCAGAGCATAAGTCATCAATTCATTTGTTTCTGCAATAAGAAGTATGACAAGCAGAGGGAAGTCTTGGTGCTCCAGAAAAGCATTTAAAAGGTGAAAATCTATGGATTACTTTCTTCTTTTATCTATATGTAATAAATACTTGCATATACATTCATATCTACATATCTCAGAGATTTCTCTCAGGCAGGAGCAAACAATATCAGTGTAAAGAGATTATAATCAGTATTGCAGGATAACTTGGTATAAAATGGTCAAAGATTTTCTTAACAATTTAAAATCATGCCATTTCAAGGAAGAAGCTGACAGTTTGAAAAAAGTAACTTCAATGAACTCTGACATTTCTTTTAAGCCTCTGTTTCAAGACTAACTACTGAGATGCGGTGTTACTCATGTTAGGCCAATCCTTTCCTCAGTTTGAATGTTAAAAGAATCTAAATTTGTCATACGGAAAATAATCCTCATGAAAAGAACTTCAAAATGAAATTATTGTCTGGGACTGCAGTAGTATTGCCAGAGGAATTCCAGGGAAATTCGGGTGTGACTCATGAAATCATTGTGTGCATAGGGTTTACCTTGGGAGTCCGTTAGACTTGAACAGTTCTAGCAGTATATCAAAACACAGAACTTTGTAGATCACATTCAAAAAGCTCCCTTCCTAGACTTGAGAGCTTGTGACAACGATTACAGTGGGTGGAAAAAAGAACGTGGTTTTTTTGTACCTTCTAACCTGTGGACTTGTTATAGATTTAAGAGCAATACTGAAAAGGAGGTGGACTAGTTATGAAGGAGCATATATAGCTGTACCAAAAAGTAACCAAGTTTCTACAGATTTATTTTTTTTTAAAGTTACTCTTTTGCTGCTGTTGAAATTCTCTTTGTTAGATAACAACTCCAGTTAATAATTTATATGATATAAATCAAAACCAGTCTCTTCTTTTTGGTGCTTAGTATGCTAAACATGTATTGATTATCTTGCAGGAGCCTGCTAGAGAACTGATCATTCAGCTAACGTTCAACCAGCTACAAAAAGACTAAGTGGTTCATTAATACGTAAAGCAATGAAAAATCCAGGTCATTTATAGATTACAAATTTCCTGTACCCTAGATACACTAGGAATGGCTAAGTTCATATTGGGATAAGGTTGTTGCCAAGTTCAGTCCAACTCTTCCTTGTTCTTATGTACGTGCACTCTAATAGCTGCAGTTGAAGAAAATAAGCACAGTCACTGCCAAGAGTCTCTGCTCACACACTGGGAACAGCTGTACTGGGATTTTTCAAGTTCTTGTTCAAAAGCACCAGGGAATATGCCAGTTACCCCCACCCCCAGCAGCAACTTTCCAGTTTTACAAACAAATTACAAACTGCTTCCCTTCTTCCTAGAGTGAAAGGGTAAAAAAAAAGTATTCTACCATTGCACGCCACCAGTTTCACAATGCATGAAGAGGAAGAACCCCACCTCTGAAAACAAATAGCAGTTACCACTGGCTGTGTAACTGCTTCTTTTTTTTGATTAGAATAAATAATTATTTTTGTTCTCAGCTGCAGTGCATAAGAATCAATCCTAGTAATATGCCTGAGAACAATGACACTCCCTCCAATTGCTATTTCTCTTCTTATTTGATAAACATTTTTTATTCACACAGTTATTAATAAATATTCTTACAACTACTCATATATGCAGAAATTAATTTTCTTACACATTTGTATGTGTTCTACTAATGACAGTTCTTTAGAAACTATCATCTAAAAATATTTTAATAGGTGCAATTAACAATTGATCCTACAGAGTTTAAAAGTAAAATACGTGAAGTGGGATATAAAACCAATGTATATCATTTGATGATGCACCGCAATAGGACATAATTGTCTCACCATATCACTGCTATTTCTAGGAGGAAGAGGACCTAAAAATAGTACAACATAAAAATGCAAAAAATAATTTTGAAATCAAATGCATTCAAAATATTGTTTCTTTTTTATCTTTAGCTTTCTAATAGAAAATCATACCAAAATTGATCACAGCCGTCACAGTTTTCATTTTTATCCAAACAACATTTTCTGATACAAAATGGTGGAACATAAATTTTAGCTCTGTCTAGTGGATGAACACACAACCAAGCCATCTTAATGTTCCTGATGAAGACTCTCTGCAGGGTTCCCAGATCATGCCTACTGTATATTGTATTTTATTTTTTTTTAATTTGGTAATGTGCACAAATATTCAGAGGGAATAAGTTTAAGACAATTCATTTTGCTTATGGTCTCTCTGAATATTCTTTAAACCATGTATTTTCTCTAAAAAATTTAAAAAGTCAACTAGAAAAAATAAATTTTTAATACAGGTTAGCAAATTCTACACGATACTAGTTGCAGAGGGAATGGCAATGCTGCTGATACTGCCTTGGCTCCTTCTATGCTAAGCATCACTAGAGTATTTTCTAATAAAACAACAACAGCTGTTCCTAGATATATGATGCCAATAACAGTTGCCAGTCATGGAAAACTTGTGATACTGTAGTCACTTGCCTTTAGTATTGCATGAAATGACAGGTAAAACATACTGATAGGACTTGGAGAAAACAACATAGTACCTGGCATTTTGCTACCTGTAACCATAACACTGAGCTAATCAGTCTCTCTCCAAATGCAGGAAAGCACAGAAAATATATAAAGAGCAACAAAAGAATAGCGCGGTGTTTCAGTCTCTCAGTCTCTGCATCACAACACCAAGGGAAAGACATAGAAGGAAGACTCAGCTAAAGGCGGTGAAGTGATTGACTCAGACATCAGTAGATCTTTTGGCTCATTCTGTGGAATTTCACATTAGCATATATAATAGACACCATTCAATCAAGAAACTTGCTTAATTGGGGTGTTTCCTAGGAAACCAATATAACCCTGTAACTCTATATAACGCTATGACCACTGTAAAATGGGATGCTTCCTGGTAACTATATAAGGTTTACATGCAATAGGCAGCATTTTTGTAAATTTAAACCTGGTGAGGAAACTATCCTCATGTTTCTGAAACTAATATAGGCAAAAAATATATTTTTTCCTTCATATGCTGATATTAAATCCTCACAGGTCAAGGTTCTCTCTGGATTGTGGCAAATGGTTATTTAGATACTCTCTGTAACATATCAGCTGATTAAAAAGATGTCTGATTTCAAATTATGAACTTTGGTGGAATCTGATGGCTTTTACAGCTCGCAATGATATGCAGCCTCCTTCTCCACTGTAGCAGGAGCTTTAATAAATTTTTGCTTAAAGCTAAGTAAGTACTAAACAGGCAAAATCTCCTGGGACATTCTAAGGGCAGATTTTCATA
Source organism: Cariama cristata (assembly GCF_000690535.1). NCBI lineage: Eukaryota > Metazoa > Chordata > Aves > Cariamiformes > Cariamidae > Cariama > Cariama cristata. The sequence goes on along the minus strand of NW_009607193.1, from coordinate 64,191 downwards.
ATACTATCCAAAAGGACATTATTTCTGGGGCGTATTATGTACTTTTTATCTTTACTAAGATAAAGAAATTGCTTCTCTTAGACTCAGCATTCAGTAGGCTAACAGCAGATCAAAAAAGAGACCTCTGAAATGTAGCAAGAGGATGATGAGATTCCTATTGAAGTGAGAATATCCTTTCCATTGCAACCATAATGCGGAAACACACTGAAACTATGTTAAGGATAAATTGGGTAATTTTTGACATAGAATCTTCCCTGGGACTTAGGAGCCTCCCTTGTACTTTCTGCATGTGCTACCAGCTATTCTTTTTTACCACTTCTTGCCAATATGAGAGTGTGCCCAGATATTGTTTTACTCCTTGCAAAAATGTACAGGATCAACAACTTAAAAATGTAAAATACCTTTCACAGAATCAGAGAGTCACTGAGGTCAGAAGGGACCTCTGGAGATTCTCTAGTCCAACCAGCCTTTGCTCAGAGTAGGGTCAATTGCTGCAGGTTGCTCAGGGCTGTGTCCAGTCAGACTCTGAATATCTCCAAGGATGGAGATTTCACCACCTCTCCAAGTAACCTGTTCCAGTGTTTGATAACCCTCACAGTGAAAAATTTTCTTCTTACATTTAAATATAACAATATGTGCTCATTGCTTCGTGCCCTGTCAGCAGGCACCATCGAGAAGAGTCTGGCTTCTTCTTCTTTATCTCCCTTCATTAGGTATTTATACATATTGATAAGACCCTCTGAGAGCCTTCTCTTCTCCAGGCCAAACAGTGCCAGCTTTCTGCTCTGCCTGCTATGACAGATGCCCTGATCCCTTAAAGATCTCCATGGCACTTCGCTGGACTTGCTCCAGTATGTGCACATGTGTCTTGTACTGGGAAGCTGAGAACTGGACTCGGTACTCCAGATGAGTCTCACCAAGGCTGAGGCAGTGGATGACCTCTTTTGTTGAGCTGTTTATCCTCTTCCTAATGCAGCCGAGGGTGCTGTTGACCTTCTTTGCTGCAAGGGGACAAATCTGCACTATATTTGTAGTAGTTATGCTTTGTAATGATACTGAGCACCAACATAGACCTAAAGTTGAATTTTGAAAGTTACTGAACTATTGAGCAGAGATCTTAGTTGCTGAGTCACCCACAGCTTGTGGGACAACTGTATCTAGTATAGGGTTGTAGGGTCAATTAATATCTAATCCCGGTGCATCCATTAAGTGGATTAACCTAGTTTCCGATTAGAACAGGAAAAAGGCTAAATCTGAGTAGATTTCTGAAAGAGGAAAAAACTGAGGGGAAGTGGAACAAAGGATAAACTGCTTGGTTGCTTCCAAATTCTGAAAGCTTAGATTGACAGCATTTTAATTTAGAAGTGTCAAAGAAGAAAACAAGGTTGAAGAACATACAGCGTAGTCCTCAGGGGCAGCCTTAATGCACTGTAGCCGATAGGGATTCTCCGCCACTAAGGGCCACTGTGTAGACACAGCATCCTTCCTATTCTGCAGCACCAGGCGTGGTGCTAGTACGTCCCCCTCTGGTGCGCTTTGTGCAAGTGGGAGGTTGTAAGATTTTACCGAAGATTTTAAAATTCCGGTGGAGATAAATCTCTGGTATCACCGAGGTAAAAGCCTCCGACTCGCCTTGTACTCCTCTAGCCAGCCAATGAGATAACTGAAGAAATGGAAACAACAGTCAAGAAACAAATTGATTCTTATTTTCCTTGTTTTTACTTGAGGAACCACTCCAATTCCACCAGCAAACTACATGCTCCCATTTAGGAAATGTCAGTGACTGCTATTTATTTAGATTTTGTTAAAAAAACCACCTACTAGTATGCTTTTCAGGATGTGCTTTTCTTCTGCAATTTACTTATTACTGCACACTAGATTTCTTTAGAATTAATAAAAATGAAGAATATCACTAGTATGTTCTGTTCCGTAGGCCAAATAAGCCACAAGAAATAATCTCATGCTAGATGGTGACAAACAATGAAGCAGAGACATATGTTTGTTCTGTTCCCCAAGCATAAACAGAACACAGAGTTTCCCTGACTAATAAATTTACTTTCATTTTAATTAAAACAGAACATTTAGTTACATTTCCTCTGTTCTGTCAAAGAATTAAATAGATAAATGGCTAGCAGGGGGAAAAATGACAACATTTTCTTTAGTGCCTCAATTGTACACATAATCGATTACTACCCATCTGTTCACTAAAGGTGTAGGAAAGACACATCATATAAAGCCTTATTCCCATAAAAAGGCTTGCTAAAGTTCTTTGCTTTTGATCTCATATCTTCCAAAATGAAAGAAGTTTTTCATAAAGTAAAATCTGTCAGTTCTCTTTTGGTATAACATTAGATAAACTGTTGTTATTGTTTTACTCTTCTGACTGTTTCTACCATTAAATCAAAACTGCTGAAGAGTGGCTCCTCCTGAGGAAATTATCACAATGACAGCTCCGTAGATTCTAACCAAGAAGGGACAATTAAGTAACAGAGTCATGTGCAAGACAAGACAAAAGACTCCACTCACTTTCTCTGGTAGTAAGCCTAACGACTGAAATTTGATTAACGCATATGGACCAGGAAGGTGCTAGTTTTGCTTGAAAGAACTCAATAAATGGGTTATCAGCCACTTGCCTTCATAGTTTATTCCAATGGTTAACGGTTCCTGTATTTGGTAATCTTAATTTACTCTGTTTCAGTAGTTTTTAAGAAAATCTGTTCAATCTACTGATAAAATGCCCCATCCTTCCGATCTCTCATTCTTTCAAACTTGTTAGAGATACATAGGTAAAATGGAGAAATACAAAATGGGACAGGATGCATCTAGCAGTGTTGATTAGAGTGACTGCCATCTCTGGGGAGATATTTCCAGATGTCTATTAAACAAGCAGAGGAATTCCACAGCAACTGAAAAAATGGCAAATCATGTCCATCTTCCAAAAACAGTAGGAATGAAGGTCCACAGAACTACAAGGGTGGTCAACTTTACCTTCATCCTTACCAAATTTACAGAGCAAATCCTACTAGAAAGATTTCCAGGCTCATGGATAGCAGTAACCTGACTTGGAATAGCAAGTATGGATTTACCAAGAGCAAATCCTGTCTGACCAACTTGTCTTCTATGATGAAACAACCAGATGTAGACCAAGAGAGCAGTGCAGGTGTCTTTCCTTGACTTCAGCAAGGCTTTTGACTCTGTCTCCTACAGTATCCTCATAGCGAAACTAAAGGACTCCTCGATTGGATGGACCACAAGGTGTTGGAAGTCTGACTGGACTGTAAGACTCCAGGAACCATGTTTCTCAAGAGGCAATATTGGTCCTGATACTATTTAACATAATCATCAACCACACAAACAGTAGGACAGTATGCAAGTTGACAGATGATATTACGTTGGAGGGAGTGGTTAATGCACTATAGGGAAGTGATGACCTTCAGAGTGACTCCAACAAGCTGGGACATGGCCACTGAGGTGGTTTGGATGCTGGACGATCTGATTTACATAGAGAAGCTGCAGGGCTGGGTCTGTTTTGCCTGGAGAAGAAAGAGAAGACGCAGCAGTGATCTAATCGCAGCCTGCTGGTACCTGAAAGGGAGCAGTAAAAGAGCCAGAGCCAGGCTCTCCTGGGAGGTGCACAGCAACAGTGGTCACAAGTGGCAATAAAGGAAACTTCCATTGGACATAAGGAGGTAGCTTTTTACAGGGAGCAAAGTTAAGCACTGGAACAGGTTGCTCGGAAACATACTACAGTATGATTTTCAAAAGATTTGAAGATTTTCAAAACTGAGCTGGCCAAAGTCCTAAGCAATCTAATTTAATTTTGAAGTAAGACATGACTTGAGGAGGGCTTTCAATCTAAATTTTTCTTTGGAACTGCAAAGCTAAGCTAGATATCTTAAAAACAGAGCAGTCCTTTCTTTTTCCTTTCCTATATAGACAATAATAAAAATATTCTCCAGGTTAGGCACCTGCAATAGCCCTGCATTCAAGAGTCACACAATGAACTAGCCAATCTCTTATTTCTCATGTGGTAAGAAATTCTAGTCTCAATTGGCTGTGCTGAAGATGATCAAGTCAGATTCTTGGCTCTGTAGGATCAGCAACAAGAAAATGAAAAAAATAGCAGAAACTTGCATTAATTACTAAAAGGGCCAAACATTGCTATATGCATACAGAGAACAGATCTATACGATAACAAAAGTACTGATTTTACAAGGCTCATTTCTGCTGTATCAGAAAAGCATGATCTAAACTCATAACAATATTTAAAATTATGATTGGTAAGGAAGAATTATGATTGATAAGGAAGAATTAACCAGTGAATCTTTAAAGACTTTTTAAAATAGAAATATTTAACACCAAGTTTTTCAAAGCTGAAAGTTTATTTAGTATTTCCTTACAGTCTTTTGTAATATAGGGCTATAGATACTGATCCTTTCTTCTTCTTCTAAATGCTTCAATAAAAGTGGAAGTTCATTGCTGTAAATGAAAACTCAGTGTATAGTATGCATATATTTACGTATTTAGCATTTCACTGCTTGTATTTTAACATTTGCAGTGTGTGGACTGTTTATGTTCAGATAATTTAAGTTAATACTAGTTAATATTAATTTCATTTAATATCCATTTGATTTTGAGCTTACTTGCATGCTACATTGTACCACATCTCAAAATGTTTTTAGCAGTGACATTTAATGGAATCAATACATCAACATAACCTAAAAAAATAGGCAAAAATTCATCTCCAGCATTGTCCTGTTCTGTCCCAATGCAGTATCAGTATTAATAAACAGACATTATTAAATTCCAACACAGACATTGTTAAATTTAAGTTTTTATTTCCATGGCCAAGATCTAAGTACTTTAATATGCATTTTAATTAATAATATATTTTCTCATTTCGTTCCTTGTACTGTAATGTATGTTTTTTAACCCTATCCACTGTAAAAGCTTCATAAGTGTCACCATGTTTGGAAGATAAACCACTCTTTAGCTAATGTTACAGTTACTAACATGCTTCTGATACTTTTATGGAAATATAAGTCCAAAGAGCCTGTTATAGAGTATACATTCTTAAAAATAGTTAGGGGACGACTCAGACTTTTCTGTCTGGAAACAGCAGAAAGATTTCTCTAAAATCCTCATACTGCTAAGGAGAAGGGTGAAAGATCCAGAAGCAGAATCACTGCTTGAGAGCAGCTGCCTTCCAAGTTCCCAAGCCTAGAGGAGGAAGCCGGAGGATGGGCTGGGTGCAGCACCCAGCTGCACTGGGGTGGTCCCGAGGGGCACTGCAAGCCCGAGGGCATCAGGCTGCCCAGGAATCAAACTGCCAGCACTGCGTGTGTTACAACAGCTACCACGCTCTAACCCAGGGGTAGATACACACAGGCGAAAGAAACTTGAAGACCTATAACCCATGTCAGGGGCTTATACTTGCAACACAGTCATCTGATACACAGAACTTCTTTTCTTATTTTTGTACCTGAGAACACCTCTACCTCCTGTGGGTAGGGTTTGCTCCGAGATGCATTTCTTACCATGAGCAAAAACTAAGAAACCCTTGCTGGGTTAGATTTACTCAGGGAGCCCAGCAGCACAACAGGACAGGGAAACACACAGCCCTTGGCATCTCCAAAGGGTGAGCAAACACTGGGGACAGCTCTAGGGGGGGAAATATAACAGAAGGCAAAACAGTCTGGCTTTCAGAGCAGAAAAGGCCAGCCTCAGAACTGACAGATACCTTGGCTTTAAACTGCTGATCATATTGATAAGCATTCACAGGAATGGAGAATTTCAAAGTACTACAAAAATCTACAGTCAACTTAAAAAGCTTTGGCAGAACTTTGACAAGAGTTAGGAGAGGGAATTTGAACATTTTTTCCCAAAAATGTCTCATTTCTTTCACTACACTCTTCTTTTCCCTCAAACAAAACCAGTGATATATAATGCAATAAATCTGTAGATAAAACCAAACACTGATGTGCCCAATACAGATAAGAGAACTATTTTATTATTCAAGTTACCATCATTTAAGCATTTAAAGCATCTTAACTGCAACTAAAGCATATTGGTAACTGTATAGTAATTACATGTAGACAGAAAAATCTGCAAATTGAAAAAACAGAGTGGTTTAAAAAAATGTAATTTCCCCCCCCCAAAAAAAATCACAGTAATATCTGAAAAACAGGTTTCCTTCTTAGTTATACTCAAGACAAATGTTAGTTTTATTCTGTAACGGAAAGAAAGCCAATCATTTGTATACTGCAGTTGGTTCTGGTTTTGAATTTGCAATCTCCTTATCTATCTTCTATTTTTAGTGTTGTATTGTTATAATGTCTCATATGTTAAATGGCTTATGGAAACAGTATCCCATGTCTTCATTGCTGATACTATCTTGTAAGTTATTTAAAAACTATATAGAATAGACGAAATTATGAAAAAAATGGGTGAGAACTGATGTTTATTGATGCATAATGTGCCAAAATTTAGGACTATTAAATTGATGACTCATGTCAGTCTACTGTGAATAAAAATTGTTGATTGACTTCTAAAATGGACAGTATTTCATAATATCAGGGAAATATCAATAAATAAGCAGCAGTCATGACTGACTATTTTTAGAGACTGAAATCTCATTAGTGCCTCATTGGAGATACCACCATTTTTGTACACATTGAAGTGACATCCCATGTGGCTCTTAGGTAAACCCAAAACATTTCTTGAAAGATATTTCTGGCTTACCTTAAAATAGAGAAAATGTCTTTATAACACGTTGCAGGTTTCAGTACATTTTAAGCACTAGTGTGTCTTTTCAGCTAGCACATTCTCTGTGAAGAGTAACGTGTCAAACTAATGTTTTGAGTGAGAGGCTCTAGAGACAGAACGATCAAAATGCTCTAATTGACAATGTTTAAAAGAACAAAAACATACTGGGATTATTATACAAATTACATTCCTGGCTTGCCTGATAAGTTGGATATAACTGCCAATTTAAAAGTAGAAAAATAAAAAAGTTTATCGGTGTCAAAGACATCATACTCAAAATTTAAGACACTCTCCCCCATGTTTCATAGCTGCCAGCTGAAAGATGCACAAACATCAACATCTACCCTTTTCCTCTTTCTTATAGAGGCAGTCTGCTAATAAACTCTCTGAAACCAGTTTCTTTCTTTCCTCTGATTAAGGAAGAAGGCAAAACACCCTGTAAAAACTCCAATTATGGCTTTCTTATTTCTATAGTATCTGTAGCTTCATTATCCTTTCCTTCTTTCCCTCTTCCACCCTTGGTGGAATTCTTCGGTTTCTCAGAGTATCTGAGTATCTTTGGTATCTCCTGTACTCCATTGCTTAATAGCAAATGTGAGCTTCAATATCAAATTGTTTAAAGGAGCACATGGTCATGACTTTTATCACTTTTTAGAGTTTTTAATTTTGTTTTGACAATGAAACAAATTTCTTTACATTCCACTGATTTCAATGGCATCATGCACCAGAAAAGAGACACATACTTTTAAGAGAGTGATGTTTTCTGCAGTTTTAGTTTTTGTGATCCTAATACCAGATTAGTCCCTGGATCCTGCAAAGATTCGTATGTATGGCCTAATTATTCTACAGTGAGCAGCTTCCACGGTTACAGTGGGCAAAATTAGGTCTCCATGTGCTTGCGGGATCTTTAAAATGTTAGTGCTGATCTCTTGCAATAGTACACTTTTAGGACATTTATATAGGTTACATTTTACAAATATTATCACATGCTTCAACTTTCAGAAAGATGGTACTATTTCTTCATTAATTAAAAATACTGTTTTCATATTTAGTAGGAATCACTTTTGACAAAAAATAAAAGTTTTTGTTGCAATGCTAAGAGAATAATTAATACACTCTCCAACAGCAATCTGGAGGTCATTTAACAGTGAACACTAGAGATACACTAAAATAATTTATGTTAAATGTTTTACAAATTCAAGATCAAGTCCTGTAAGGTATTATGCTGAGGAGCCCCATAGCACATTCAATTCTCCATTAACTTCAGTGAAGCTACATTAAGGAAGAGTTCACCAACTCTACTTCACAATCGAGATTTAAGTCATCTGCTTTGAACTGTGTCTTCATGAGTAATTACATAAAGAACTCATTAGTGGGACCTTTTAAAAATACAGAGATAAATGGAATGAGAATTGGGAATTAAATTCTGCTACTGTTAACAAATTTCACTGCTGTTTCCACATATCATTTACAATTTTACATTACAGTCGATGGCTATCTAACAGTTGGATCACTACAGAAAGATGGCAGTTTGCTAGTAGATTAAAGATAGACAAAACAACACTTATGACTTCAGCATACAACTTGGATGTAAAATAATCCTACTGTGGAGGTTTATTTTCTGTGTGTGAAAAATATTACAATGTTCTACATGTATAGGAGTAAGCAACCATCAGTCAGTGTAGCTCTGCAAGGATATACATGTATGTATCTGACTGCTGAATCAAGAAAAAGACAATCTGTGGACCATACCACACTAGAAAGAAGCTATTTAGATACACTCGCACAGGTGATTCACTGAGAGAATTTAAAGTAACTTCTCTGTATCTCTGTCAAAGGATCTTATGCAATATAAAATATTTAGGGGGTTTCCATCCTAAATTTAAGCTCAAACGGCTTGTTTGAGCTACATTCTACCTTCTCTGGTTTTCTTTCATATAACCAGGGAAAATATTTTTAGAATTCTCTCTCTTCAATTGCTCTGTCTTTCAAGTCCCCCATATTGTGAGATTGTCCATGATATACAAAAAAAAAAAGTGCCTGTTGAGGAAACCACAGAAGTAGACCTCTCCATCTGTCAGGATTTGCTTTTTTTTTTTTTAATTTGTGTCTCATTTCTAGGATTGAAATAGAGATCTTGTGATATATTTATATTTTATTCCCTTGAAAAATTATCCCATTCAGTTCCCTAGCCTTTCTTATAATGGCTTCTTTTTGACAGAAATAATAAAACTTTACTTTTAGGCCTTCTTGTCTACCACTAGCTCTTGCAGAATAGTAGTGTACTCCATATGCCCTTACCATTAGAATTTCATCTATGTCTTTCAGTTTTGATGCTTTTAATAGGTGTTAAATAAAGTTAGGTTCAGAGTTTTCAGGTATTATTTTTATTCTTACTATACCCTCTTTGTCTATTTTCCGTGTCACTTTAAAACGATTGTGGTTTTTCTATATCTTTATTTTTCTTTCTTTCCTGTTTGCATTTTTCCCCATTGTTCTCAGTATGGGAAATGCGTATTTCAGAATATTTACTGGCTTTGGCCGTGGTCATTTCTTTTGTTTGCTCTCTCATTTTTAAAGTCACATAATTTCTTACAATGCATTTACATTGCTGGCACATTTTTTACCTATTCTTTTCCTGCCTGAGTAAGACTGCTACAACATTACCTTATTCCTTGGAGATCAAGAGAAGACCTCTTTTTGCTATAAGAGCTGTCTCAGAATAAAATTCATATTCTGGGCTTCTTACATATGCTCTTCCATTTCAAAGGAATGGGTAGATTAAAAAGTTAAAAGAAAAAGATTCTGTCCCTTTTCCTTCTTTGTAATTTTAGCTTCAAACAATTATTGCTGAATACCAAGATTCCTGAAGGTTGCCTATACTGAAGAGGGGAAGAATGTCATTGACACCTTTATTCCTCAAACACAATGGCCCTTTCTACTGCCACAGTAGGGCAGATTCTCTGTGGTCTGTGCTGAGCTTTCTTGAGAATTGATGGGACCATAAAGTGAACTACTACTTTCATTACATTACACTTCAAATGCAAGATGTATTTCTTCAGCCCCATCTTCTCTAATGTAAACATACACCTAAATTTACTTGTGGATTTCTACACAAAGTAGTACATCACACACACTTGCAAGATAACGAGTGACAAAACAGCAAGAAAGACTGCTCTTTTTGGCATAAGTGCAGGCTAATACAAACATAAACACTTGTGAAATTGGTTTAGGGCTACTGGTCTTTGGAAAATGTTCTATTTCCCTATCAATCAGAAAGGCACAGAAAAATTTCCATGAATCCAAAAAATATTAAATAAAATTTTTCAAGGGAAATAATTGACTGATGAGGCAGGAATGACATATATTTGCTTTACAGGGAGGGAAGAAAATTTGTTTAAGATGATCTAAGGAGCTAGACAGAGATTAACTCATCTCATATGAAACATTCTCTAAAAACCTCAGAAAAACAAAGATTCCAGACCCCTCAAACATTGTTTTATTGTTTCCATTGCAACTGAGCCTGACTGACCACTCAGGGTTGAGTATCTGTTGCCCATTTTACACAGATATAACAAAAAGGATAAAAAGTTTACGGTATAACAAACCATTCCCATTTAAATGGAATAACTGAGGAGCGTGACCTTTGATATTGTGGCTTACCCTGTTCTTCAGATGAAAGCATGCAAATCAGATGGTTTGAGGTACTTATTACCTCTTACCTCCAGAGTATAATACTGAATCTCATTGCTTGAAATAAATGGAATTTAAGTATTTCTTTAAATTCTTTGTTGAACATGTAATTATATTTTTTTTTCTAAACATACAAGGAAAAAAGGCAGAAAAGGAAAAGAAAAGGCATCTACAAGAAGTTTCTTTATCAAAATGAGTGTTAATTCACAACTAATTATACACGATAGGAGCTAGATGAAACAGCTAAATGATACAGCGGTCAATAAGATGATAGTGTTATATTTTCGTAAGTAGATCCCCTTTTCCATGTTTCTGAAGCACTGGAGCCCAAGGTAATCTTATCAATGTATATAAATGCCTGAAGGGAAGGTGCAAAGAGGAGGGAGCCAGGCTTTTTTCAGTGGTGCCCAGTGACAGGACCAGAAGCAATGGGCACAAACTGAAACACAGGAGGTTCCCTCTGAACATCAGGAAACAGTTAGTATGAGGGTGATCGAGCACTGGCAGAGGTTGCCCAGAGAGGTGATGGAGTTTCCATCCTTGAAGATATTCAAAAGCCATCTGGACATGGTCTTGGGGAACTGGCTTTAAGTATCCCTGCTTGAGCACAAGGGTTGGACTAGACAACCTTCAGAGGTCCCTGCCAACATCAGCCCTTCTGTGATTCTAAGATTCTGTTCCTTTGATCTACAACACGTTATTTCTGTCACAAAAATGATCCACCATAATCAGTCTCAATGTTCTATTTATCTAATGAATTTCAGTCATCCGCACATTAAAGAATATGCTCTTCTGGGATAGTCCCAGCAGTTGTGGTGTGGTCTGTGTCTGTTTCCCTTCCTTGTTCTGTCACTATCTTCCCTCTTGCAGAAATACATGAGGCAAAAACTTCAACAAGTACCCCTTCGACTGGGTACTGGTAACCGCTACCACTTTCTGACACTCAACTCTCATGTTTTTTTACCACATTTGTACATTACTGCTCCTATCCAGTCTATTATTTTTTTTTTATTCCTCCATTTTCAGCAGTGCTTACCCATCAGTTTCCCTGTAAAGTGCCACTCCCTTCTCTCTTTCTTCTCAGGTCATTTGCACAGAATAGGAAAACTGGAAATTTAGGCAAATTAGTGTACCAGTTCCCATACTCTAGGTGAAATGCCAATAGAGAAGTTATTTTACAGTGGGTATCTGTCAACATTTCTTGCACGCACTCTTAAGTAGTGCACTATTTACTGCACTCGGGCAAGGTGGGCACAGACAAAAAAGGTACTTCCTTAAAGCCTGGATAAGTGAAGCATAAGCTTGAACCCGAACATTAGGGGTGAGACCCTAATTGTGAGCTTGTTCTCCATATCCTCCCCTCTACGCTACTGACGTGATAACAAGAAGTTCCAGCAAAAAGTTCTGAGAAACAAAGATGATCTCAAAGTTTCAGTTTTGTTTCAAGATGCAGGTATTTCCTAATCTCTCTTCTCAGGACTGCTACTGATTCCCTTGACTGAACTGCCAGTGAAGTTGTCAATTACCTTTTAATCTTTAAATCCACAATTTTTTTCATACTTTCTGTATTAAATTTTATTAATTTTAAATATTTTAAATATAGTTTTATGGGTACTACACTGTGATAGAACAAGGACAGTATACAAACAATAGACTTAAACAAGATGCAGGATAGAAGGTTAAAAAGGGATTGCTTATTCACAAAATCTCCAATTGCAAACATTCCCTCTCATCCAGCTCTTGAACAATTCACAGGATGTGAATTTCACACAATCTGAAAGGAAACTTGAAATACAGCACTGGTTCTTTAGGAAAGCTACCTTGTCTTCTAACAGGTGGTTAAAATACTTCAACAAGCAGAAGCACTTACTGTGGAGAAAGTGCAGAAAAGCAAAAAGAACACAGAGATTCGGGGCACTAGGGAAGTCAACCATATTTCATATTTTAGTGATACTGCTGTAATGACTATAGGTGGAAAAGCTGAAACCTGTGGGCTCAAGCTAGTAAACGAAAGTACAATAGGAAAAATAAACTAGTGCAAACAGACAATGAAATGCACATTGAATTGCATACTCTGAGCACGCTGTAGCTGCTTTGTAGATCTACATTGTCACAGTCCAATAGGAACCTTTCGATCTCCTAATGTGATCTGCTGTAAATTGCAGGCCAGTGAGTGTAGGGTGAAGTACATGAGATTGAACTCCTGTAAAACAGAGCAGAAAAGGGCAGAGCTCTGGGTTCTGCAAGGAACTTGAGAAGTTCATGGCAGAGGCAATTGATTTGATATGCTTGGGTGACCCACAGAGGCAATCAATATCCTGGGCTGAAGAACACAACTATTTATCACTCCCTCAAGGCTCCTTACAGAAGATGAGATGAAATAAAATGATCTTCACTTTCTAGCTGTAAATCTGCTTATTAGGGCAATCCTAGCTGTATAGGAAAGATAGATCAATCAGATACATAAACAGAGGATTTTCCATACCACTTCAGAGTATGGGATCAACCCTATTCCATGTCCCATATTCAGTCCAAGACAAACCAGAGAAAATCTTGGGGAAAACACGTATCCATGCTCAGAAAAAATGTGTTTCAATGGTTATGCTTTGGAAACTAATCCTCCCTGAACCCAGCAAATAACTGGCTAAAGCCCGGGAGACTTAACATGTGAGTATGGTGTTCTTATCTAATGAGAGTTGGAAATGTTTTGGTGAGCATGTGGAGGCAGAATGGAGTGACCCTGTTTTTACTTGGGCTTTTGAAGAATGGTTAGAGTAACTCAGATACTGAGAAATTCTAAGGCTAGAAGGATAAACAGCACTACCCAACCATATGCACCATTCAATCTGACAAACCTTTTCAGAAAAAAAAGGAAAAAACACAGAAAAAAAACCAAACCAAAACAAAACAAAAGGCACAACAACACAGAAAAAAAAGCAAACCACAAAATCAACAAAACACAAAAAAACTGAATTAAAACTTCTCTTCTCGAAATATACTTCAATTTTACAGTAGTAATATGCTTTCTGTTTTTCCTGCCTCTATTAATTAAGCTTCATTAATTATCATGACAGCTAGAATGCATATGTTAGTAAAATGGTAATTTGATGACTTTCAGTCAAGCACATTGTTACACTTTTGTCAGTAAGGCTGAAAACACTCATAATTTTCAGTGATCTTGTCTTGATATCTAAAAATTATAATGGAATAAATTGAACTCTTCAACTCTTATTTCAGAAGTCTTACTTTTCTCATCTTGGATAATTCTTTTGCCTTCTTTTTAGAACTACTGTGTAGCTCTTTTCACATCTTTTTGGCAATAAAACTGAGCTATACACAGTATTTTAATAATGATCTTTCTATGTGTGCACAGACATAAGATCACTTTCTCTTTTCTTTTCTTTGGTTCCAGTCCTACACGTTCAAGGACCAATTCAGTCTTTTTAGCCATAGTAGGGTACTGAAAATTCTTTTTGAGGCAATTTTCTGTTATGATTCATTAGTTTCCTGAGAGAGTATTTTCAGAAAAAGGTCTGCCATCATAAGGGAAAACTGGATCATAAAAGAACTTAATTTTGCAGTATTAAATTTCCTTCTGTTGAATTGCTCTACTTTCATTAGAAGATAGATTAGAGAATCACCTACAAGCTGTGTAGAGTTGCTTGCGTTCCTCATAAATTACTATATAACTAACATATCTTTCACTTGCGTATCGTCCCAGTATTTCTTTGACTTGCAAACTACCAATACAAGACCATGGACAAACAATTATTTAGACTTCTAAGAAAAGTTATAATGTTGCCTTGATTCTTAGGTAGATTTTTTTTCTTTCCTTCAGGTAGTCCTGAAGTCACCACTTTAATGAAAGGCTTTTACTATTTCATTTTTGAATCTGCCTGATATGAGACAAGAAGTCTGTGTAAAACAAGGTTGCTTGAACCACAATATTGCTGGTAAAGCAAATAATTTAGATAATTTGAGTATGCTGTGTCAACTCACATACATGTATTAATCAGATGTTTGACACAGCAGAAAGTCTTGTTTATGAAGACTTAATTCTGTACAACTGTGATGGGTTCACACCAATTACAGATAACATTTTCTAAACTGTAGTATGACACATAAATGATTTCCTAGGAATTGCATCAGGCTAATTAGTTTATACAGATCCTAAAGCTTTATCTCTTTCTATACTCTCCCATCTTTTAAGTATTCAGCTTTGTTAAAAAAATTAATACTAGCAGTTTAACAGCATTCAAAACACTCTTGAAAGACATGTCATCTCAAGTTTCTCATGGCCTCCTGTTATGAATACCTTGAACTTTAGCTGGTGTTACTTCTTGTCCTGCTTCATTAGATAAAACTTATCAGTCACATGAGAAAGATGATGGCTGTGCTTCTTTCTACATATGTTTCTGCCTAAAAGAATGAGCAACACTAATCGTCTATATCTGTCTACTCAGTCTACATAACAATTGCAGAATCAGAGCAGACTCTTGGTTCCCCTTGTTTGTCCAGTGTCAGTGTAGTAAGGCAAAATTTAATCCTGGTCTTAAGGCACGGAACAAGACCAGCTGTCAGTAAAGAGATGAAATAAACATTTCTAAATGGGAGCCAGTTCCTCTTCTCCTCCTTGAAGAAAACTGCTATAAAGATATCCTAGTCCAATATATTTCTGTTCCAAGAATACATGGCACAGTTTTTAAAAAGAGCCATCATATGTACTTGAGAACACAATTTTATACAAATTTAAGAAGGCAAGCAAACAATGTGATTAGCATATACAGTTAGGATAAATTTTATGAATGGCACATCTCTTTTCAAAATATGTTGACATTTCAAATGTAGAAATTACAAAATTGAAATCCCCATACATAGAAATGTTACATTTAGCTAAAATTTATTTCAATCCAGAAATTACTTTATAGAGTCTTTCTTCCGTAGGCTACTGAAGTTAATTCAAAAGGTGTAAGAAGGGATGTAAAAAGCTGAAATGAAATTTACTGAAATCAAGAGACTGTCCTCTGTGCTAGTAACAGAAAGCAAAATATTTTTAATATGAAGAGTTCTGTCATTTTTTGCAGTGGAATTCAATTCAGTCTTCAGTCAATTAAATGATGTTTAAAGGTAAGCTATGCAGTAATTTTAAAATTATAATGAAGTTCCACATAATAAAGATTGTATGTACCAATTCTGAAAGAAATTAAGTATGAAAATATGTACTATAGCTACAAAAACACTACAAAAAGTGGATGTATCTGACTGAGCTATCAGGGTTTCTCTTCTCCATATTCAACTCCTGTAGGCCAATTTCTGCCTGCAAAATACAAAGCAGCCAAATCCAAATGATGATACATGGCAGATATCTCAAGAAGAGTGCTGCCCTACATATTCCTAAGTACAGGCTCAGTTGTGAGAGAAACTCAAACTTAAAAAAAAAAGAAGTATGTACTTGGATTTTAGCCACAGTTCTATTTTATTCCAGCACTTCTTAAGACATATTAGTCCCTGTCTGTAATTTATTTTCCTGATACTGTCACATTTTAGCTTCAGATTTCTTAACTTCTTAATTTTCTGTTTATTGCAGGAATAAATACTTTCAGGCCCATTTGGTTGTATTTGGTTTATTCCATATGGTGAGTTTTACACCATTAGTCGGGAGAATGGTGTAGGTTTCTAATACTAACTGTTCAGTGGCTTGTGAGATATCTTTTGGTAGATTCAACTTTGATTTTTATGATCTGAAATGTCTTTACCTTTTATAATTATTCTGTCCCAGCTTTTTCTGTTTTTTTTAGAATAGAAAACACAGCTATACTAGATGACTTGTTAGGGCCCTTTAAACCCTGTAGTGTTTCATTGTACCAATCTAGTAGCTGAACATTTGTTATTATAATTAATGTGAAAAAGCAATAGAGGGCAGGCTAATTACCTCTCAGCACAGGTAAGGGTGGTTGTTATATATTGCTAAGTACCAGATGGTAGCTGGCTTTTATGTCTGTAGACAAGTGAGAAGTTATTAGCAGCCCTGGTTCCCTAGACAGCACAAGGGCTGTCTACACTGCAGTATCTAGCTTCATACAAGCAATGATACTAGGATTCAAACTTTCCCATTTAGGTGGAAAAGAGAAAAGGTGTGATGAAATCTCCATAAAGTCTGCACAGTGCTTTGACTAAACTGTTCTGCCCCAAGCAGAAAGGGACATCTTGCTGGACAACGACTTCAGGATTAAGAAAAAGAAGAAAGAAAGAAAGAAAAAGAGAAAGAGAATGATTAAGTTCTTACCAAAGTAACACAGTCTTTCCAATGCTGTACTTCCCCATTTAAAAAATATTGCTGCTACCACTTTCTCATTTTTCTGAAATATGCCAAAAAGAAATACATTGTAAAAGGATGAGAGTTCAAATATTGTAGTATTGCACACATTGCAGAGATGTTATAAAACCGTGGACCTCCATCATATCTCAGATGTGAATCTGTACCCTACAAGCCTAGTTTGCTTTGTAACATTCCTAATGTAAGTTTATTCCTTCTCTTCCTCTCCCAAATTCCTGTACACTCTCGCTTCTGCTATCTTGGAAATATAAGAAGTGATGAGGAAAAAGTATAATCTGTCACCTCAAAGCAAAAACTGCTGCTTGTGTAACAGCAGTACATACATGGTAGTTTGGAAAAAGAGTTGAGCGTACTGTTTTTAATTACACTAGTCTGGATTGATTCGGATTGTGTTCTGTCAAAAAACTGCTAAACAACAAAGCATAAGATCTTTGGTTTTGATCAGTTAGTTACTAACATGACAAAGGGATGGTTTTGTTTGAAAAGAATTTTGACAGCCCATTATAATTGCTATTCCCACTTTCCTCTTACGAAGCAAAATTTTTCTAATTTCTAACAGCTCAGCAGATACTCTCTTGGAAAAAATTAAAAGCAAAATGCAGCCTAAGTAAATATGATTTTAGAAATAAATCCAAACAGAATAATGACCATCTTTTATGCATTCATTTAATCAAAAAACCAATGCATTATCTAATGCTCATACTACTTATAGGCACAGAAACTGTAAAATCTGCCTAAGTTGTGGCTAAGTATCGCACTGGTGGAGACATCAAAAAATAAAAACAAAAGACTAGAGATTATCAAAGCACTGAAGCTCAGCTAAACAGCACTAGTTCAGAATTAAAGAAAACAATACAGCATATAACCCCAATTATCCAGAGGTCTAGAGGGACATATGAAAACTTCAGATAATTGGAGAAGCCAGATGGCAGACCTTTAAGTCCCCTGATCCCAAACACAGAGTTCACACTTGCTAACAGCCTCTCCTTCTGCTAGGTTGCCAAGTGAAAGGAATTGCATTCAGCTCCAGAGTGCATACCTTGAAAAGAGGATCAAATTCAGGTGTAATGACTTGAGTGCATAAATTTTTCTATGCTTATGCCTGACTAGTCTAACCTTATGTTCTGGAGTAAGCCGTGAAGAACAGATCTGCTTCCTACAGCTTCTTAACATCATGAAGATTTGGAATTTGAAGAGGTCATCAAATGAGAGAGTTTAGGAAAGCAAGAAGATGCCATGGAATTACAGCCAAAATTATAGAATTATTTAAATCGATGTTATTTCTGACATAATCTCCAGTGAAACTGAGATTCCATTCCTGGCTATCATAGCCAAAACTGATTAACTACAATTAGATATTTACACAAATATCTCAATTTGCAGAGTTGCTAAATGCACACTGACATTGAACATATCTGTCTTGATATGTACGTGATCCCTAGTTCCATGAGGTGTCATCTTTACAGTCCTCTATGTACCTGCATTTGAGCAAGACTCCTCCAGCCTATGAAGCTTTGCTGTTCTATTTGGTACGCAGGGAACAAGAAGATGGAGGAGTACAGGGAGGTGAAGCATTTGCCCAAAGGTCAAAAAGAAAACCTAAGGAAAGCCTGTTCTATCAGTCCCTCAGCTAGCTCACTCTCTGCCAGCTGTCCAGTTTTTAGCACAGACTGCTCAGAACTTCCCAAGACAGATGGCTGCAGAAACATTTGCTTAGAT
This sequence comes from Cariama cristata, assembly GCF_000690535.1. NCBI lineage: Eukaryota > Metazoa > Chordata > Aves > Cariamiformes > Cariamidae > Cariama > Cariama cristata. The sequence goes on along the minus strand of NW_009607193.1, from coordinate 45,677 downwards.
TTTAAAGTTTTCTTTGAAGTATAACCAACCCCAAGTACTAACTTTCTGTTATTTTGGGTAAATGTCCTCTGTGTTTCAATAGTGCCAGGCTCCTGCTAAAGAACAGAATTCTGCAGGCAAATGTTTTCCCTCTCCTGGAGGAAAGCTGGGGCTTTAGTGTTCCTCAGGTACTATCCAGAATCAATTTAACCTTAACATTCTCTTTCTCTGGCTAAGTTTTGATTTTTAGCTGAGTGGAAAAAAAAATAAAAAAAAAGAAACAAAACATGATTGATAGCCATGCAGGTCATTTCATGTCACTAAATTAGGAAGTGGCTTTTAATCCTTATGAATTCATTGTATAAAAATATAAGGATGCCTATCTAAGTTGCTATATGCACATTCAGTACATGAAATATCAATGCATGCTGATCTGTGCCACTCAGTGATATAAAACGTTGAGGAAAAAATTCTCCACTTCACATGATAAAGATGCAACCTCTATGCTTTGATACAGTTACAGTGCAGCTGAGGAGACAGGCTGCATATGACAGCTGGGATTGAGGATTCAGAGAAGGCTGCTGAACAGTGTTGGGAATAAATGGGCTGTTAATGTTCAGCTCAGAGATAGAAGTTGGAGGCTAAAATCCCTATAGGTCCTTCCTAAATTAACTTGTCCAGTAAATGTATATCTGCATACAAAACCTCAAACATGAGAAAATGAAGAATAAAGTTATATCATATTACCCAGGTTTATTCCCCAAAACTCCTGAGATCAACACCAGACAACTGCCACATTCTTTCCCAAGAGGGTAGCACACTTCAGCAAATCTATCACGTACAATTTAAATCTCGGTTTCCTTCCCACATTTCTTTTTCTCAAAGCTACTGAAAACCACAAATTATGTCTAAATAATGTGATTTTGGAAAGAGTTCAAAGAAATTAATAGAATTTTCTAAGAATCTGAGTCTGAAAAATTACAAGAATATTCTTCCATCCTCTTGCTATTTTCTTGGGATTTTTCTAGTTCTGAAGGTGTTAGAAATGTCCCATTTGATGCATTAATTATTCATTTATAAAAATTATAATTTAGAATTTATAATAATTATAATTTATAATAATTAATTAAGCTCATACCTAGGACACTTAGGCACAACAAATACTCAGAAGTACCACTGCCAGAAGACAAGTATCAGACCATAAAAAAACAGTATGTGGAAGCTGTGATGCCTCTACTTGCACAGAAACTCCTTCACCGGACTGAGCCTGTTTCTGCTGTCTTTGGGAAGAGCTGAAACTTAACCTGTGCCAAATCCTGGAGAATATTTAGGTTTTTTAAGGCAAACATCAAGTACATTTTAAGATGTAAACTGTCTGAATCAAACTAGAAGCAACGATCTTTTTCTTCCTGCATGACTAGGTCACTGTCGGTGTTAAGTGAATTAAATGCATAATTTGTTAAATGATCTCTCTGAGCACTGAAATCTGTCAGAATTTAAACAGGTTCAGTTTGCCATCATTATTTCAAAAGGAGATTACTAAGCTTAATTTTAATTATTTTCTTCCTTTTTCTGCTCAACACTGTCCACAGTATCATTTTTACGGCCATCATGCAGCTGGTCTTTTATAAAGAAAATGAAGGGCATTTTATTCCCAGGACGCGAAATCCAGGTTTTGCAAGTCCTACCTCAGAAGTGCTCAAAGAAAGAGTTCCCAAAACACTTTGTGGGCATCATGTATTGATTACTTCATTTGTAAGTGGCTACATGTTGAATACTGAGGTTCAGAATTTATCCTGAATTTTTACTTTATCTGATTCACAAAAGGAAATGATAGTCCCTACTCCAACAAGTCAAAGAAGATAACTTGAGCGGAACAACTCTTGTAAGCAGTAAGTTTCACGCTAAGCCCTACTGACACTGACAGCAGTAACATTCAAATAAATGTAAAGACAATACAATGCACTGAGCCACAAATTGTTTTGGTGTAAACATCTCTTACAGGAGACAAATGCTGCTCTCACTGTTGGCAAGAAAATTAAGACAAATATTTCCTACTGGTTTTAAATTCTCTGAGATTACTTTGGTCTTGCTGTCACGTAGGTAAAGCCTTGCTGATGCTTGCCCTTGTGAAAGCACCTGCTTTCCCAGAGAGGACTGCCTGCAGGGCCGGCACGCTGGGGTCAGCAGCTGGCAAGAGGAAAAGAAAGAAGGGAAACGCACTAATTCAATACACTCCTTGGTCTCCCTTTGCGGGGCACCCAGGAGGGCTGACATTGCCTTCCCTTGCTGAAATCCCACTCTTTTTACTGTTGGCCTTTTGCCATGTTATCTGTTAGAAAGCAAAATGATGAGCTTAGATCACTGATCTGTTTTCTAATGTCTCAAAGTTGGCAATAGAGTTTTGATGTTTAACACAGACAGTGAAAACAGGCACCTGGTTTGAACTTAACTCTTAAATTTCTTAGTCCAAGCTCTAGTTTTAAAGGATATGCACACATCCATACACCGTTCTTTCTGAAGAATAAGAGAATCCCGTTCACATTTCAAGATAAAACTATTCTATATAAGAAAAATGTATGTGAAGAGGAAACTCAAATACAAGCTTAATATTGGGTGTAAAACTGACAGATTACAGAGCTCGGTTTTCCTCAACACTTTCTAAAGAAAAGGACTTAAAGGTTTAAAGAAACCCAGAGCGAGGAAGGAGGACCAAGGGCTGGAGACACTGCCTTCAGGTGCTGTTCCTTTCTTTCTTTGGGCTTGTATATGGCCTTCTTCCATTGCCTGGCAACACTCCTAACTATGCTTATTAATGGGACAGTCAGCCATGCAGACTCGGTCAAAAACTGTGTGGAGAGTACTGCTGCTTGCAACATCTGCACACTCCTCTGAAGCGCTATAAATCCCTCTCAGGCAAACCCCCCAGCTTCCCAGATGAAGTGGTTCTTATGACTGAGGCCACATTAACTTGCTTTGCCATTTAGAAGAGCCACATATTCTGCCTCCCTTAAAAAACCCCTACCTTTAATGTTTTATTCTTCCTAAGATGATGAGAACAAAATTTGAAATTTCTTACCACATTGTTATCATATTCAAAAATATTCTACAAGAATTAATGATTAAGAGGATGTGAAAGAATTTCCTTTCCGCCCCCCCCCCAAAGAGATACAAAGACACTGAAATTTATACTGGATTTGACAGTCCATTTTAAAGTCAAAAAGAAAAACTAGAAGTCCAAATTTACCCATTGATAGCCCAAGGCAGCTTTAAAAATGTGCCAGTCAAGCAGAATGATGAAAACGTTCTTATTAGGCCCCAAATAAGACAAAACTAACTCCTGTAATCACAATATAACCCTCTTTTCCTCCATCCCTACCACCTTATAAACACCAAGACATTATCTGACACTTCGCTGGGTGGGAGATTTTCTTTCTTTTCAGGGTAGTAGGAAAACAGGGTTGTGGGATTTCTCTTTCTGTTGTTAAAAAGGGAAATACAGAGGACTTTAAAAGGGCATTTAGAAAAAACCAACAGCCTTCGCACCTGAAGATGAAAGCATCTTAGTTTTATCACAGCTTGTCAATTATATAAAAAGAGCAAAACAATATCACCAGGTTATATTCAGTTGGTTAACATGTAATCAAGTATTGTTTCGTGTGTGTGCATATGTATATGTGTCATTACATAAAATAAAAAAATTGTTATGAAATAATTTTTCATTTAGGCAAATTGTAACTATTTATCTCCTGTTTAATTCCTCTAAAGTGGACAACATCGTATTCTCTGGCTTCTGCAGATCAAATTCAAGCAATTTTTTTCATGGCTAGAATAAATAACACTTGACCAACAGAGTACATGTATTAGCTCCTACCTATAAAGAGCCATATGTACAAAATCAAATGCCTTCTCTTTCTCCCACAAAATGTAACATTTACACAGGGCCCAATCCAATCTCAACAAAAGCTACAAAGATGCTTCCTTTTTTTTTTCCTTTTGTCTGATAAATAATTTTATGTTGTTAGGCATACAACTCTTCATCACTATTTTCACATTTATGCTCTAGATGTAGGCAAATGGTGTTACAGTGTTTAATTAGACCCACAGTTGTAAAGGGATGGAGTATCTAAAAGTACTATTACTTTTAGAGCTGGAGGCTACTAAACTCCATAAAATTTGCATCCAGACACTTACTTTTAAAAAAGCTTCTGATTACCGTTATTCTGTATTTCTTTGTGAGAAACTGACTGCAGCAGGGATCACATCTCTTTTCTGTTCATTCATGTTATTCCACTGTTCCTTTCTTCTACCCCCTCCCTCCCTCCCTGTAAGTGTATTCTAGGTTTCTAAAACTTTGAGCTTATCATAGTGTTTTTCAAATAGGTTTAACAAATCTTTTGACACTTAGTGGAACTACGATACTCTTCTGATATCACTGTTATGAAAATTCAAATGGTATTATTCATTACTACTAAAAGCTTCTTCCTGAAATTGGGTAACTTAACAGGTATTTTCCATTTTGAAAAAGGAACACGAATTCACAATAAGCCTTAGATATTAACAGTCTACTTCCAAGATGAATAAGAATATCAAATTAAAACCAAACCCTGTCTATCAGTTTAATTAAGAAAATCAAGCTTGCTGACTTTACTCACCACCTGAGAACAGAACACAGTTGTCTTGCTTAATTTCACTACTAGCAGCTATCCTTACATATCCTGAATAATACTACTTCAGTACGATTGTCCCCAGCATGCCACACCATGCTCTGACACCAGTTCCATCAAATAACTCGATAAAGTACAAAATACTTCAACTACATTTACTGATTCGTTGGTAATTCCAGATGTGGGGTTATGGACACTGTCGGTCCAGCTATTACCACATGCTGGGCACATGCCTGTCCTCTCTGCTTTAGATACAGGGCCTTGCATTGCCCATTATAAAAGCCAAATTCTAGTGATGCTTCTGATCACTTGCTTGTGTTAAGTCACAGATCTAGTGCAGTGCTGCTAAAACTACTGAGAAAAAGGAAAGACCACTGCAGTTGCCTTTCACTATGACACTGAATTTTTAACTATATTGAGCCATTTCTTAATAGAAAGATTTTGTTATTGCTAGCTCCTTGCCCATCCACAGGATTACTTTCACTCTCCGCTTACACAGATTTACTGTGGCAACTATAATTCTTCACCTAGAAAAGCTATCTATGTTTAGTTTCTCTCAGTGTGAATAAACTGTTGGAAACAAGAAACCACCCCACTGATGCCCTGTACAAGTCACATGTATCAGTAGCCCCTGTGCAAGTTTGAGGAAATGCCGGAAGAGAGATCTTTCTTTTACCAGAAGGAACATTCTTGTATGTATTAGGATGGACTAATAATGCTCCTGCCTCTAAAGACTATCTGATTCTTCCTATTATTTTCCAGTTTATTCATAATATTGACCAGCAATAGTCTTCTCGTGGGTATTTTCCATGTCAAAGACACTGATTAAGAATGTGGGGGGATGGATCAAACAGCATATGCTCATGGCTCAGAAGATACCTACAGAAGGCAGCAAAATTGTGGTTGCATGCAGCACCCTTTATTCTGAAAATTTTGAGAATTTAACAGGGCCCTGTACCAATTACAGCTTTTAAAAAAATGACCTGCCAGTATAATTTCCAAGATGTCATATCTTATAACTCATGTTGCTATTAGATTGTAAAACTGTGCATCATTAACAATGTTTACATGGACAACAGAATTCAATATTAATCATGGCAGACATCTGTAGAAAATGAAATTTGAATTCCCAAGCATTATCCTAAGAAATCTGCTCAAGAAGACCTCCAAACGAGGAACAGTAATTTACCACACAATTTATATGATGGATAAAAAAATAATCAGCCAACTCAATTGTCAAATAGCAGAAACTCCAACAAATTAACAATCGGAAATGAAGGAATTATTAACAAAAACAATTAATGAAGTCCCCCACAAATGATCCCCTAAACTTCATGTGGCATTACCATTAGATGTAACTGGCAACTTGAAAAATCATATTAAGTAAACACAGAGAAGTTGGCATGTTAAATGATAAAATTACAGAGCAACTGAATCTCCATTCAATGGACCAGTTTAGCTGGTTTAATCACATTTAAATAAATTCATGCGAATTTGACCATCAGTCACTGTTTATATTAAAAGAGTTGGAAAGAATTACAAGAAAAAACAAAATTCAGACAATTATGTGTGTCAAAATCACAGTATATTTTGCAAAACACCTGTTTTTAGAGTGTAGAGCAGTATCTTCTATGTAATATGAATTCCATAGTGGCTTATGAAGGTATTACACATTTAATTTTCCTTTACACTTAGCTCGCTAGTGTGTTTATTTAACCAAATAAAACAATTTTTTATGTTAAATACTGGATAGTTAAAAAAATAATCAGGGTATACCCTTTGAGATACAGCAATAGTTTCCTATATCAAGTAAAGCATTAATACTGGCCTGAATTTTAATAGACATTTATTCAATAAACAGCAGCATTCCAAATTCTGGATGTAGTGCCACAACTGCAAAATTAAGCACTAGATGTGAAATATGCTTTTAAATTTCCACATATTAAATCTAAGGAATGCTCTTCAGAGATATCAGAGTGGTGAAGCTATGCCTAGTGAAATCTGAACTTCAAATAAGAGTTGAGCCATTTCAGTTGCTTAGGGCTCTAAGGCAGCCCAACAATCTATCCATTTTCAGCTCAGGAAACTAAATGCCTGCCCCAATGTAACAAAATACAGAAATAAAACAGAAAGCAGCAATTTTGTAATTGAGATAAAATATACTGATTATTATTCTAAGCTGTCATTTGGCAGCTGAACGTAGATGCTCAAGATTTAGAAAAGTCCTTTCCTGGGAGTCCATAATCATATACAGGAATTTTTTTCTGGCAGGGAAACTCTTATCTTTGGGCTGTTTCTGCTGCTGTTGGGCAGTTCCTGCTATCCATTTTTCTCTCTCTGTTCTTGCGTAACACCCAACCGACAGTATCTGAACCATGGTGACCTAGTTTGCAGAAATAATCCAGAAAAAAAAAGGGGGGGGGGGGGGGATAGGATTTAATTTCTTTTCAGTTCAGCTTTTTATATCATTCCAGTGTGTTGCCAGAGGAATACCAATGCCAGCAACGAGGAAAGCAATGCAAGAATGAGTATGAGGGAAGAATAGTAAACCGCTCCTTTTTAGCAGCAGCTCACATTTTACTCTCAGTTGTACTGTAGAAGTACAGCAGAGAATGGTCAAGTATCAAGAGATACATAAAGAGTGAGTATTAAGAAGAGCTTTCTCATGTTAATTCCCATGCTTTCACTACTTCATTTTGCCACATTTTATCATATATTTCTTTCATTTTTCATTACTAGGATGCCACATCTTTGTATGAGTAATTTAATACTAGTTTTACAAATCATCACAATATTAAGAATATAATGTTATCTATATTACTATTTAATTACTTCAGGCTGAGTAAATTTTTAATGCTCTGAGTGTTGAGGCGCAAGTATAACTGGCTTGAAGAAGGTCTTACACTAAGGTGTTTTATATAAAGCTAGACATGTCAATACTTCATTTTTCCTACAAATTGATTGATACGACATAAAAAGAAGAAAAAAATTCAGAGTAAGTAAGATGAAGCAACTACCTTGTGAGGAAAGAATGAGCAGGCTGGGACTCTTCAGCTTGCAGGTGCTTGAGGGGGGCACAACCATGGTTTACCAACTCATGAATACAGGGGGTAAATTGAATGCACAACTGTTACTCATCCCATCCTAACAAACCAAGTAAGTGGTGCCTGACAAACTGGTTGGAGATAGCTTTGAACAAAGGGAAGAACGTACCACTACACAGCAGACACAGAATGACTGAAATTTGAAGCCATGGGAGGACCTGGTGGCAAGCCCTATCTGCAAGCTCGGAAGAGAACCTGTCCAACAGAACTGGCAGGTCAAACCAACAAATGTTGATTCTAGGAGGGGACTGCCCCACAGGAAATGGCCAGGTTCACCTGCCTTCCCCTCTTGCCTCCCAAATACCTTCTCCTACTGTCACTGGGAGAGCAGTGGTGCAGGAGAGCGCTTTGGCACTTCCAACTGGTCACAGACCCATCCTCAGGAGGTAAAGCTCTGGGGACAAGTGAGCACTGGTCTGGCACCGCACAGCACAGCACATCCTGCTTTCTCATCCTGTCCGGCAGTGCTTGCCACAGCACTGCATTACTCTTTGACTGTTAATTTTGCCATGGCGCTTGAGTGTTTTGAGATATGAAGAAACAGAGAAAAAAGAAAGAATGCTACATCTATTTTTAAGTTAAAATCTAAACTTTTTATTGCAAAGTTGAGAGCCCAGCAGAACTGTATGATATGTTCCTATTTGCATTCATTTAATTAATTGCCTATATTCATTCATCGATAAGACAATGCTATAGACTGATAAATTATAGGCTGTTGTAGCCTTGTATTTTAGACTGCAATGCCATACCCAGAACTGATATCCTCTTCCACTGCTGTAAGATATGAGACCACCTTCTAAAATACAAACCTAGAATACCATTACTGTTTTCAAACATATGTGATTTACTCATCTTACAAAGTTAATATACATTCTTGTACACTACTATTCATTCACTAGTGGTTTTCTATTAGACCATATAGGCTTACGAAATAGATCTGCCTATTTATATTTGTGGGACTTCTTAGCAGAAAATGGGTTGCATTTGGTTTTTGGTACAGCAAATACTGTTATATTCCAGAGGGGGTTAGTTCTAAATTACAGATACCTATCGACTACTAAACTGATGTTGCCTTTGAAGCACTTATTTGGTAAAACTCCCAGCTGAATCGTTAGGTAATCCTGGTTGCTAAAAATGAAGTATTTTCTATTTCTAAATTTTGTCCTAAGAGCGATTCAAAGATAATGCTCGATTTCCTATCCTGATCCACACACATTCTTCCAAATTCCTTCCATCTACAAACACAGAAGTGTGAAGCCTTCTTTGCAGAGGATACTTTTCTCAGTCTTCCAGAAATACTCAGAAATGTTGACACTGTTTTTCTAAGGCATGTTTATTATTGTTCTCAGTCAGAATTAGTGATATCTCTTTTTTTTTTTTTTTTTAAAGGGCAATTATTTACCAAACGTAAACAGAATGTGAAAGATTAAGCATTACGAAAAAGGCCTCTGAAATCTGCTTAGAAGGATTCTAATACATTTTTTTCAGCTTAGCTTGTCTGTGGAATTCTCAACAACTACAGGATCTGAACATAGCGACTGAAACAGGGGTCTGCACTGAAGAGGTTACACCAATAAATGACATTCTATTCTGACAAAAAGGACAAGGAAAGATGAAAGAGTTACCATCCATTTGATTAATCATGTTTTTTCTTATAAGCCCTAATGTCTAAAATACGTGGCACAAGAAAACATGCCTAAATTTTCATTTCTTAAAAGGAGTATCGCACATTAATTGCATGCCTTTTAATTTGCAATATATTACAAAAGTAAAGGTCCTGAAACATAATTTCTATTCAGTACAACTGTAGAATGCTAAATTATGTTTTCTTGACATAATTAGCTCCTTTGACAATAATGAAATCTTTAATAGAATTTCATAACTATTAGGAGCACTTAGCTCAGCAATATGAATTTAGCCCAGACGGAATAACCTATAGAAAAGCAGGAGCTCCAAGAATGTAGTTTCTGTGTTTTCCGAAGTACCTATTGAATATGCCTGCTGAAAGTTGGGTTTTTCCCATTCCTTCTTCCCCAGTGATATTTATAGAGACCATCTATCTTCAAGTCTGCACACCTCAAGGACTCTGCCATAGGTTAAGAGTTATTTCTGTAGCTAATCCTTGGCACAGTTTTACAGAGTACACTTCTTGCATGAGTTGCAACATGTAAATTTCTATGAAACCATAGAAACTATGACAATCAAACTGTGTCATAAATAGTACTCATGAGATGGAAGTAATCACCATAAATAACAGTTGAACAGCTGAACCTTCTTTCTGTACATATTTTCTTCTCCCCTGTCACTGTGCTGCAGTGAATTGTGGTGCTCAAGAAAATATGCTGGGAAACCATGAAGCCCAAAGATAAAGCCTAGGAGGTATAACTGAAGCAGGCCACATTCTTCTACATAAGGTTAACCCATATTAAAAAAAAAAAAAAAAAAAAAAAAAAAAAAAAATCTATCTCCATTGCTGTATGTTCCAAGACAACAGCAACATCAATAACTGCATAGTGGAAATGGAGGCATTCATATCTATCTTGCATCTTCATTAGTCTGCAGGGGACCATATAAGGAAAAAGTAATGAGAAAAAATGTTACTAGCAAATTCAGCCACATGACTGCCTATACAGCAGATGTATTGATTCAATTGCACTGTTTTTAAACAAAATTTTAAAAAGAATGACCAAAATATAATCCCACATATTCAGAGAAATTCCAGAAACCAGAAGCTCATTTTCACCACTCTCACTGTGTTTTAATAATTATGCTCAAAGATGTCCAAAAAGATTAAAGTTCAAGTATCAAAATATAGAAGGGGGTTTTATCAACAAATTACCCACAAAATTGCCTCAAACCATTTCAGATTTCTGGTTCCTTCTAAATCATTAACAAAATACGGTAGTGATCTTACAGAGTTAATTGACATAAAAATAAACATTTTCAAAACTTTTATAACATTTTGCTGGAAATTTCAATAAAAGTAAGAGCGTGGGCTTCTGATGTACCAGCTAAAGTCTGTTCTTGCTGAGCTCTAAAGGCAAGCTATTCAATTACCATCAATGTAGTGATTCTGACTGTCAAAGAAATTTATACCATTCTAACTGAGATCAGAAAAACTTTTATCATTAGCGTTTGTTTAAGCTTGTATTGATGTAACAGGATTAGAATGTGATCCTAGGGGACATGATCACTCCAGCCACCTTTGGGTATCCTACACAATGTAATAAGCATGAATCCAATACCATCTGAGAGGACTGAAGTGTATTTTACCGTCCATTTTCTTCCACCTCTCTTGTCCACATCACAAATCTGATTTTTAGAAGATGATTGCTGAAATGGGATCTCCTGTGATGATAGCCATTCTCCAGTGAAATTACATGAATAATGTCAGAAAGCTGCATCCTGCATGCTTGAACGTAAGAGTTTGATGCCAGTGGTAACCTGCGCCTTTGCTACCGTCTTGTGATCCACAAAGCTATGTCAGTTCACATCCTGTGATTAAATTACGCCTGTAAATCTACAGCTGAAAATGCCAACCTGATCTGTGTGATTGGCTTACGTTTCCCCGTCATCCACCTGCCATGGGGATCTCAGTGAAATGCAGTCTCTCCATCAGAGGACCAAATCTTTACACTGCAGTTGGGGCAGATACGTATTGTCAGAGCCCTGCAGATACCAACGGGCCTTAATTGCCCCGACCAGCCTCACCAGGGAACCCCACCCACGCACATGGGTCCCAGGGCACCCAGACCTGGCCTGACTATGTTGGAGGTGCACTTCTTCCCAGTCCTGCTCCTGGAGGTTTCTGCACTGTCATTGGGATTTCCTAGACTAACCTCAGACGTGACTTGTTACCTCGCTTTTTGCTGGAGGTCAGTGGGACCTGCCACCAACCCTGCTCTGCTCACCCACTTCAGGTGCTGTGGGATGCTGCCCCACTGGTGATGGCCCTTCCTGGGGGGTCACCCCAGATTCCGCCCCCTCATGGACCAGCCCCAAAGCCCATGTTGGAACAGCACAGAGCTAGCCAGCCTTCCAGTATACATAGTCTGTTTGGCCATTGCCTCACAAGGTATTTTACCTTTACTAATATAACTCTTATTATGTATCACATTATCAATGTAACCTTTCTTGATTTTGAGCTCCTTATTCACCTTTTTGTGTAAAAAAATCCTTTCAGAAAAAGAAAGGAAGCTATACGGTATTTTTGAAGTCTATGATTTGTTAAAATGTGCTTTTCATCCTCATTTTACATAAAATATTGATGAAGCACATGACAGTAAAATACCATATTTAAGTCCTTTGAAATTGCAAAAGAGATTTTCAGTTATTTTCACATAAATCCAATACTAAAAGATATAGTAAGTTATTGGTGACTTTGTGTAAATGTGCATTAAAAGGTTTTTATGCAAACTGCATAGAATTTTATGCAAACTCCAAGAATTATATCATCACTTGGAATTTTCTTGTAAGTGTGTATTAACAGATAGTTTAAGAACATCTATATTCTAGCATCTAAACTACTTTTATGATGATGAATAGGGTTCTAGTGAAAGAAAGAAAACACTATCAAGCTTTGCCAAACTTGAAAACTCTTCGTGTCCTACTTTAACATTTTACAAGTATTTAATATCACCTTACAGCCAAGGCTAATAAAGACAACACAGTCCATGTAAATATATTTCTTACAGAATGAAACAAATTTAACTCTTAACAAAAACTACTAATTTCATACAATTTACCAGAAATTGAAGGAGAAGGGAAAACATGGATACAAGAGTTCAAGTTTGATGTCACTGTACTCTGTACAAATACTTCCAAAACCTTGTGTGGCTCTCTGGGCACCTTTGTGAAAGGTAGAAGGCTGGGATCAATCTTTTGAAGACACTGTCTCCAATTTCCCAAGACAATTTCTCAGTGCAATCAGAACCCCAGTGAAGAACATACAGCTGTGACTATGGATGGATAGACAACACCACATAGTAAAAGTAAAATTTCATATCTGCAGGAAAAAAACATGGTCTAAGTAGGCAAAAGATACGTCATCCAAGAGATGTTATCACTGTGATGCTTACATTTTTTGGGAGGACAGAAGTGAAACATCTTCCCTGTCTCTACCCACTAATATATGCACACATATAAGACTAGAAAAAGATGATGTTTTATGGTCTACTTATGTTTTCACAGATGTTCTAAATACCTTAAGGCTTTCTTTATAAACAGACAGGTCTAGTATGCCAGGGATTGTAAAATGTTAGTAAGATTTAATGGGCACTTAAAAACATCCTGGTAAGTAATCTGAATCATATTTTGTCATAATAGTAAGGGACATACCTGAAAGTACAAATGGCAACTAGGTACCTGGTTCCTATCTATTGCCTTTGTAGATATAAAGAGTGTTCCAGAGGACTAGAGAAAGAACATCACCCTGCTAGACTGCAAAACTCTAATTAAGTGATATCCATTACCACCCTATCAAACTCTGGTAGCTTTATCACTCTTCAGTCAGAAATTCAGTAATAATTCTGTTGGAATCTCAATTAAAAGTGAGAGAAATGGAGATGGTCAAAAGTGCATGAATAAAGAGAATATCCTTTCTCAGGTCATGTGATAGTTTCATGCTTAAAAAACCCAAACCATGGTTCTACATGAAGCCACCACAGGGAACTGACTCTTGTAGCTCTGAAATAGCAGGAGCGTTGGGACTCCTGCACTTACAGAGAAAAGCATCAGTCCCTTTTACTCTTCTCTTCTGCTTTGGTATTAGTAGTGTTCCATTGGAAGAAAGAAGTTAAGGAAGTGCAAGAAATGTCAGTATGACTGGGAGGAAGCAGAAGAAAGTGGAAAAAAAGTCCTCATAGTCACCCTTTGACCTTCAATCTTTTCTTCCTTTAAATCCATACTTTTGTCTTTAGAATTGTTGAGGAATTTCTGCAATATCTTTCCACTACCATCTCCAAGAAAAAATTGACAAGCAAAGTATGCTTTGTCCTGCAAAGTTGTCCTGAATTCTATAAGAAATTAACATACTCATAGCACTGTAAGGCCTAGCAGATTGTTTGAATTTATAGTCTCCATAGCTTTAAACATACCAAAATGACACTGCACCACAGCAGTGAGTGATCAGCAAGAATACCTTATGTTCCAAAGTCAAGCTGGCCAGTAACTGTCAGGAAATAACTTGTCAGTCATTACCTTAGAGTATCCTCAACAACCCAGTAATAGAAAAATTACAGAATAAATCAGTTTGACACTTCTATCAGTCTGGAAAGCAGGATGTGATTTTTACACAACCACTAGATGCAGAAAATCATAAAACAATGCAGGTTGGAAGGGACCTCATCAAACCCCACCCCACCTCCCCAGCTCAAAGCGACATAAAATGACCACAATTAGTAATAGAAATCGGTAAAACACAGCATTTAGACTTGCATTTTGAAAATATTATTTTACTTTTGTGGAATAGAGTAACAGAAATGTAAAATTCATCTTGCTAGTATAATCAGGAAATAAAACTCCTGTCTTTATCTCACCAACTGCTTAAGTCTGAGTGTAAAAACAGAGAGTGCATCGCACTATGCATCTTCAGCAGCACTGAACATGGAGAGTGGATCTGACTCTTCCTTGGAGTACCAGAGCCAGCTGAAGAAAGAAAGATACTCCCACTGGAAATTAGATTCCTGTTGCCCTATTGGTATTTATGCGTCATTCCCTGTTCAGACTGCTTCTGATTTCTGACATAGTATCTATCATTGGTTAACTGAAATTAAATGAAAACATTGCAATGATTAATGGACAGTTTATTTTTAAAAACACAAGCATAAATGCCTTACTAATAGGTAATGTTACATTGCTATGTGACTACCAGCACTTAAAACACACTCCAGTCTTAAGTGGATGTTTTGAGGCAGCTAATACTGCAGCTTCTTCATTATGCTTCTATTCATTTGAGTTCTGAAATATGGCAAATGCTAATACATTGGCTCTACTGCTGGTATCTTTCCAAGCTTATTTCACTTATTGAAGATTTGCCTTCGGGTACTTGATAATGCACTTTAAAACAAGATCAAAAGTAAATGTAAATTCCAATTTTTTTGTGCAAACTCTTGAACAAGTTCAGGAAAAAAAAACTTATAGGTGTTTTAGGAAAAAAGTTTAAGATTATAAACATTTATCAAGTATTATTAGCATTCCTCAGAATAATGATAATGGGAACACAGAAACATTTCAAAGATTTGTTTTTTAAAATATGCCAAATCCGAACTGCATGCAACATCACAGCAAAATTAGAATGTTTATTTTACAGTGACCATTTTAGTCCGAGTGTCCAAAACAATTATTGAGAAACTAAAAAGTAAAAACGTCAAACTAGCCAAACAAAATACTTCACCCAAAAAACTCTTGAAATTTTCATTGTGTGGTAGTGACAATAGAAC
The DNA here is from genome assembly GCF_000690535.1 of Cariama cristata. Lineage (NCBI taxonomy): Eukaryota > Metazoa > Chordata > Aves > Cariamiformes > Cariamidae > Cariama > Cariama cristata. The sequence goes on along the minus strand of NW_009607193.1, from coordinate 30,488 downwards.
TTCAAATTAGAAATTTTAGAGGTTATTATTCTCTAGCAAATGAATGATTATCACTTACAGTATAAACTTACTAATTTCCAAATTATACCAAAATTAGGCTTTGAAGTCAGCAAAATATGAACGATATTTACAAAGTAAAATGAAAAAAAAAATTGTAATAGTTTTATTTGAAATTAGGATCTAGACAATGTTTCTACATAGAAATGGTTGAAGATTTGTTTACCATTTTATTTAATACAGAAGACGAACCAGAGTTATTTGTTGCTGTTCCTGATAAAAAGCTTCACTGAATGATAACATAAAAGAGAGTCACTTCTACTGTAGCATAGCCATATGGATCTCTAGTCGAGGATTTCAACTGCTTTTGTTATCAAGCAGTAGTATCAAAATGCAATTCATCACTGGAAAGAGGTCAACATGAAGAAGAACACAAGCCTTTGGGGTATTTATATTAAATGGATAAATACATAACCAAAAGCCAGAAAAACTTGGTCCCTAGCATTTTATTACAATGTACTTGCAGAATGTCCCCTATCATCAGTACATGGTCAAAGTCTACAAAATGTAGCTGCCACAAGTGACCCTTTTACCAAATCCAGTCACTGGCTTATTGGTCAAAGCGCAATGTCTTTTCATACTCAAACTCTTGTATCCAGGAAACAGGAATAAAACTGTCTCAAGTTACACATACATTGTGATTATAAAGCACATTGAGGTCTGTAAATTAGAATAATTTTCTATGGCAATTTCGCAATAGCATGGTTATGGCAGGGAAAAAATGTGAATGTTCAGGCCAATGAAAATTCACAGGCGTTATAAAAGGGAAATAAACAGTCAGCTTTCGATAGTTATGCAACTTTGTTTGCAGACACCATGCTAGATTCTTAATTAAGTTCTAAGCCTTTCTGCTTGGAGGGTACAATAGCAATATCTACAGATGCTGGCTATGTTAGAAAGTGGAGTAGAAGCAGGTCACAGAGTGAAGCTATAAGCACTGTGGTCCCTATAACCACAATATATGCATTTCATGGGATCTAGTTGTAATCTGGTCCTGTGAATGAAGAACCACATAACAGCTGGAAAACACAGGGCCATGTGCTTCCAGAGCACATCTTCGAGTTTATTCTTCTTTAAGAGTAAATAACATTGAAATTGCTCAGTGAAGCAAACCAAAAAGTGGCAGTTGTTAAAGACAGATCTGCTTCAAACACACTCCCACCAATATTTTGCAAATTACTTACAGGTGAAATTTCAGAGTGAACTTATTTAAGCCTTATAAAATCTATAAGCAGGTAAGAATGGTGCCTTTGTTGACTGACTTCTGTATGTCTTTAAATGGAGCTCAGATCTATGAAAAATAAGTTGACATCTACCTTGACAAAATGCATCTAAAATTAGAGGGAATGAATTCTGACATTTTCTTAAGAACAAAAAATTTCACACCTTTCTATGTCAAAATACCTAAGGAAGTTTATAATCACAAAAAGCAGATCAAGGTCTACCAAATTATCAGTACATATGTACTTAAATTTAGACATCTGAGACTGAAAATGTTGAAATGTTATTGCAATGACTGCATCTAATCTGGTTGATGGTTTGCTGATTTTCTGTCTAGCTCCTGAGAAGAATAATATAATATATAAACACTGTCAATTTATTTAACAAATCCTGGCAAAATATTAAGAAATATTTAAAATTATCTTCCTATATCATAGTTCGGCACATTAATAGATGTAGCTGGGTTTTCACAAATGCTGAGCATATGAATATTGCCTAAGGTCAGAAATGTCTACAGTAGAAAAAAATATTTGAAAATACTCTGTATAATTTTTATGATAATTTTTTTTTTCAATGACAAGTTAAAACCTATGTTAGACCTTAAGACCTAACTAAAAAATAAGTCTTCTACACTACAGGAAATTCCCATACACTTCAGCACATACCTTTTGCTCTTAACAAAGCAAAGTGTAGAAACCTAGGTGGTACGCTTATTATGCATGTCAGAGGAGTTCTGAGAAGATTCAGGGTAAAACTACCATCTGAAAGATAACTTCCAAATTCTCCAGAATTCTTAGAAGCAAAAGACTAAGTCACACAGAATTTTAGCTCAGATCTACTTTCTAGTTCCCAACCCATTCAATTTTGTCAACAATGACATTGGAGGCATTTTCACTCACCTTGGTTATGTGGTCTTGCATCTACATAGTTATGCTTTGGTTTGTCTATAATAAACTAAACTATTCAACTATGCAAATATCTTCTTTTCAAATATAAGAAAATATAAAACTTTCTGCACTCTCATATCACATTTTTCACAGTTATTTGTGAAAATGAGACATTTTCACAAGTGAAACAGTGCCATCTTGTGTACTATGGACTTTTTCTCTCCCCAAAGTAGGAATATTTTTCCCTAGGGGTGTTCATAGGTTTTTATTCCCCCCTTGCCCCAAGAATGGTACAAAATGTCATAGATAAAGTTTGCAATTTACTGATGAAAACAGCTGTTCAAGTAATTCACAAAACCCTGTTAAAATAACTTAATATCTTCTGTTGAAGCAAGTAAAATGAAAACCAGTTCTAACAGGAAATTTAGATTCAGTTCTCCACAAATACATTTTACTCATGCAGTATCTTAGACTGTAGTCTTTCTGTGTAATGGTTTAGGTTCAATTTTAATTAACAGCTTTAAAATTTAATTTATATAGGCTGAATCTCCACCTGTTTAATGTCCCTAAGTACCTATGTAAGTCCTCATTATACAGTTTTAGAAGTACTGATGACCATCATTAAAATGAATGACATAGCTTACAAAATTTTATCCTCAGTTTATAGATATTACTCTAAATTATTATTGTTTTAGACAACTGGAAATAATTAATTGGTACTATAGCATTCTAATATAAGAATGAACAAGTAACAATTTTAATCAACCGTTCATGTGCATTCCTTTGAATGCTAAAAAAAACCCCAAACCCAAGAAAACTCTGTTTAACAAACACTAATACGGATACAGATTAATTATTAACTCTAGAGCAGCTCTTGATGAATGCTTCTGTAATTTTAAAATTATGTGGTGACATGTACTGCCTATAATTTGGGTAGACACATGCACAAAATGCAATTGTTTCATTAGCTGATAATTCAATGCTTTTTCCATCCATAAAATTATTGTTGATTATCTCTAACTTTGCTCAGAAAAGCAAGCTGAAGGACATCGCTGTTTATAGTACAAGGAACTCAACATCAGTGCTAAAATGCATATTCCTGGTCCATTTTTTAAGTAATGTCACGCATTTCTATAATTAAAAAAATTTCAGTATGTCCCACCCTTTTTGCAAGTTGGCACAAATATTGCAAAGCTTTTAAAACACAGACAGTTTTTGAAATCATAGATAAACACAATGAATTATGCAACCCCATACTTTACAAAAAACCTATCAGTGGAGAGGAAGATTTCTGGGGAATAAAACACTAGACAAATGGCAAGACTGAATGTCAAGAGTTGCTATGTACCAGAAAGGTAATTATGAACTGAATGATGTTTACATTAGGAAATAAAACCTCTATCTATCACAGACATAAACCCAGGGACACTCCGTGTCACTTTTAATTTGCTGTGCTGAAACTGATAGAAACATAACTGTAAGATGGTAAGAATTCTTACAAAAATCTATATTTCAGGGCCAAATACAATTTGACACACTACATAGTAAGGAATTGTGCTGAGATTAAGGAATAAAGGATAGAAACCCCTGTGTCTTCTTTTTCCCATTCACTGCATAAAGTTCCAGATTTTACGGCTATTTTTATAAACGATTCCAAACCGATGAAACTAAGGCAAGCAAGACTCATTTTCTGCTCATACTTTATTTTTCAATCACAACCCTTAAGATGTTCTAACATTTTCTGAGATGGAATTCCAAGTGTTACACCAATTAAATTAATCTTCTCTGGGCACAGATTGGCACTGGGGCAAAAAGATACTGAAGCAGAGTAATGCTGAAATTAATAGCAGTTGTAGTTAATGGGCAGAGGGTACTTGCTCTAGGTAAATAAAATCACTTTGTATGGAGGAGATAATGGACTTGGGGAGAAAGAAACCAAGTGTCTCTAGGCGAGGACTTAGAGATGTGAATTTGGTTCTCAGTTCTTCTAAATTTTTATCACTACATTTGACATACCCACTATATATTTCTACATATGTGTGCACATGCACGTACATACATACACATCTGTCTTCTGTGTATATTTACAACATGTATACATATTAAGTCACAACATAAAAATGTTGCAACTTAGATACACTGTTTTCAACCGGAGATCATACACTTGGGCAGAAGGCCACTGATCTCAGGGTCCAAAGTAGTTTAAACAACTTGTCTCGTATTTCACCACACTCCGGTCCTACTTGTGCCCCTATTTTGCACTTAATAGGTTTCCTTTCTACAGCTCATATCCATAAGGTTTAGTTTATTATTCTGTTGTATGTGTGACTCAAACACTACTGTTGGAGTAGTCATATACAAGTTTGATGATAAAAACTAACTACAATCATAATGGAAAGGCAAAAAAGTCCACACAAAGTTTATCCTTTAAAAAGGGAAGAACAAGTTTTAAAATATTGTTTCACACATCACGAAACCAAATCAAAAAGTAGTCACTAAAGAACCTATCTATTAAAAGAAAGCAAAAGCACACCTACAGAAGTTTGATTTTATTTTTAAATGACATTCCAACAACTTCCACAGAGGTCATGTAATTGTTAAGATACAAAAATAAATCATTAAAGACTAAAAGCCAAGTAGGTCAACAATGCAGATTGATCTAGCTGTACTGCATGTAGTACAGTCCACTTCATGTTAATCTACTCAAGCTTCTTTATATTAAATAAAATAATATTTCTAAATTTTTTACAGTCTCATAATATTATCAAACACTCTGCTTATGTAAATAAATTCAACACTAAATTGCATTTTAAATACATCATTACAATATGCTTGCTTATTTTGCACGCTACTGTTTGGAAGTCTTAGAAATAAGAGTCATTCAATTATCTGATTATCTGTCATGACTAACTTGACAAACATCAGGCATACATTAGAAAGAAAACAGGTGTTACTCTGTGAGCTTATAGTGACTCTATTCAGATTTCAGTCAAGCTAACATGAAAGTGAGAGCTTCACATTATGAGTATAACACACAATGTTTTCTGTATCAGCTGCAAAATAAGACCCCATCACAACAACAGACAGAAGACAGCATTTTAAGCTCAAAGAAGCATTCACATGCAACTAGGACCTCAAAACATGACATCCAACTATTTGTACAGCTCGTATTCAACCTAGTGGTCTTGTATCTGGGATATTTGTTACTTAAATTGTTATATGTATATTACCTGAAACAGTGTCAGCCATGCTCCTGAAAGAAGTCAAAATATTAAAATAGATGTACAAGACCTACTAGGAAGCTCAAGAGTTGGTTGTATCTTTATAATTTTATTTGTTTCTTTTTTGTTTGTCTATCATATACTAAAGCCTTCTGACAGTACAATTTAATTTTGCTGTAAGAGGAATTTGTATATGCTTAGGTTACTAAGGATCATTTATTAATAATACCTAGGTAAATCATTCACATATCAGTCTAATATTCACAAAAAAAAAATTTCTCTAGGATGTCAAAATTGATTTAAAAATAATTCTCAAAACATTGCTGATTATTCCTTTATTTTGTTTTACATCTTTCAAAACATGACAGAGAACATCCACCCTGAAAATTCAGGTCACTTGGAAATAACTTGTAGTAAGGTGGGTGTTGATCTCTTTTCCCAAGTAACAAGCGATAGGAGAGGAAATGGCCTCAAGTTGTGCCAGGGGAGGTTTAGATTGGATATTAGGAAAAATTTCTTCATGGAAAGGGTTGTGAAGCATTGTAACAGGCTGCCCAGGGAAGTGGTGGAGTCACCATCCCTGGGAGTATTTAAAAGAGGTGTAGGTATGGTGCTTGGGGACATGGTTTAGTGGTGGGCTTGGCTCTGCTAGGTTAACGGTTGGACTTGATGATCTTAAAGGTCTTTTCCAACCGAAATGATTCTATGTTACCAAGGTGAGGTAAGGCAAACTGCACTCATTAAAAATAAGGGTGTGTCATCTGACTCCTCTGTATCTTAGCTACTACAGCTCTTTGTGCCAGCTCATGCATCTTATGTGAAGAGTTGATGCAAGCTGAAAAGGTGTGATAGTAGAGAAGTAAATAAGGCTATACTAACTAACAGAATACATCCTTTGTCTTAATTTGAGTAGCAAATTATTGGTAGAATGATTTTTCTATACAGTTTAAATATCTGAATTATCAAGAGAAATTCTTTACCTCCAACTAATTTACTACCTACACACATTAACAGTGCTCATTGCTAAGGCAGACAGTAACTCTTTCACACATTTTCTAGGTCTAATCTTCAGTAAAAACAATTTTTTAAAAAGAGAGTTTTGGGCAGGAGGTTAGTAGGAGGGAATGGTAAAATATATTTTCCATGTAATGGAAATGTAATCTTCTTTTAGCCACAGCATGTAAGAGCTCGGTTAACAAAATAGTACTGCAGATATTGTGAAAACAGATTTCAGCACAGACTGTCAATGAGCCACACATTTCATATGAAAAGGTATAGTAACATTGAAACCCACTAGATTTGGAGGAGAAAAGTATCGCCTGTAACCTCACCTGGCAGTAGAAAGAGAAGTGGGCCATATCCTAGGGTTACTGATTAATAAGATTCAGTTTTAAGTTTTATATTTGGTTAATTATTTACTATTATCATTAGTAATTTTATTATTTACCAATAGTGTTTATAAACCAAGCCCTAAAATTATTCCAAAATTTGTGAAATGTAAAGATATAAAATAAAGAGGACAACTCACATACTGTTAATAAATAATGCACATGCCTAAGGAATTTACTGATTAATTGCTGTAATGTTTTGTCAGATACAATATCCGTTGAGAGGACACCTAAAATTACAATAGGAATGGTATCCAGCTTCTCATATGTTTTTCTTCAATGTTTACTTTTGTTTTCCCCTTACAGATCATAAAGCACCAAGAAAAAGAAAATCGGGCATGAAATACTCATACGAACTAATACTGTTGACTCAGTAATAATTCTGCAGCACCAGTTTATATCAACTGGCTCCATTTCATTACCTACCCTTAAAATGTGCCATCATCTTAGATGTTACATAAAATCAGCACATGACTCCTTTGCATTTAGCTCTTTCATCCAGAATGGATCATTTTCCAAAACAGGTAGTTCTGTCCTCAGCAATGACTCCCAATATTCATTGCTATAACATCCATAGCACAGGAACTGTGCCTGAGATGGCAAAAGTTCTACAGACAGTAACAATTCAGCTGTAGAGTTACTTAAAAAAAAAAAAAAAAGCACAAAACAACTGAAACAAAGAAACCCATTGTCAACAGATACAGCCTAGTTTGGATAGAAGTCCATCACTCAAGTTTACTGCTCTTCCATTTAATATTTTCCTGAAGGAAAAAATAATCAAGTTGCTCTCTTAAGCCCGGTATAATCTTTTTTCATTAAAACCAAAATATATAACAATCTCTCTGTCTTCACTATATTACTTATCAATGAAGATGAAATGTGGGAAAGCCCAGTGAACATCAGAAATGACTACTGGGAAGACCCGCTTCCAGAGTTATCAATCATCGTGATTATTAGAGCGTGACAGGGAAAAGACTGGTAGCAGTTGCAGCACTTTTCTTGTGCAGGAACGTGACCTGACCTTCTCAGCCTTCCTAAAGAAATTTCACCTCAATTAGTCCACTATGTATTGATGAAGAGTACAACACTGAGTTTATGATAAATGACAAAGCCTTCTTATTTCTATTAGCTAGTTTTCCACATAAATATCTTTCAAAATGATGAAGAATCCGTATGTGATCTTCATAGCCTCTTTTTATCTGTGTTTTTGCTAACAATTATCAGCCAATATTATGGTACATTTGAACCGGCATTTTAAGGAGATTTTAATGAGATGCAATAGAGTTTATACACTGCAGACAATAAACATAACCGAACCAGTATTTCCAATCTCCTCATCTATCATTCACTACATATCATGTGATGCAAATATGGCACAGTATTACACACAGAAGTGAAAAACTTAAGATCAAATTAGTTCTTAGAACAAACACACATAAAATTAGAACAAACATGCTGATTATTTGAAGAGCATTTGGAAAAAAACCCATGAAATAAAACTCTAGGTATTATGTATTACAAACATTTTTGGCAGAGGAAATAAAAAACGTAAGCACAGTAAGCCTGAGACCAGTACTGCTGTTGAGTTGAAATAAATATCTTGTGCCTCAACCCAGGCTGGTGGGTTATGTCACTGAAGAATATATTACACTAACTTTGTCTTTTACTTAGAGATTCTTTTCTAATTTTTCTATTTTTTCTAAGGAAACTATTTAGACATTATAAAGAAGATAACGACCTACTTATTTTAGATGCAGGATGAAGAAGCAAGAATCACAAAATTTCTAAATACACTTGTTAACACAAATTCTTTTTTGTCTCAAATAAATGTACTTGAACTAAAACCAAAGAATTTCTACTCTTACTGCCTAATTTGAAGATGATCACTCTAGCTTTAAAACTGACATTCACAATCGCTTTCAAAGTACATAGGTTTTGGGGTGCTTAGCAGAAAGGAAAAGTCATCCCTCTGATATTTCAAACTGCAATCATTCTTTTTAAACATAGACCTGAACCTCAGATGAGTTGTAGAATAGCACTGATATGCCGTACAAGATTTTTTTCAGGAGGGATTAATTAATTCAAGCATATTAAAGATTTTTTAGTATTATTTCTTCAACTCAAAGACTGACCTTTACCTTCTGCAGCTATGGAGCTGGTCCAACTTCTGTAATCTCAGGAAAGTTGCTTCTCCACAGGTGGAGAATCTAGATTTAATTCTAACTTCATCACACATCACAGCATGTTTCCTGAACAATGATGCCAGAAGAGTATCTTCTAAAAAGTTTTATTTAACAGAAAGACAGAAAGATTCATCTTGAAACTTCAAGCAAGATGTTAGGAAAAAAAAAGAAATAAAAATAAAAAGGAAAAAAGTGAAACGAAGCAATTTTTTTATTAGAATGAAAGGCACTAGCAGCTCCAAAATATAGACCGCAGCTGGAAAGAATAGGTGAAGGAAACTGAAATGGGATAAGAGATGTAAAGACCTAGATATTCTTCACACTCATGCATCTCAATTACTTCTCTATTATACAATTTTATTCATCAAAGGACAGCAAGCTGGTGCTCTAGCTGATGTTCAAGTGCATCTCTTAAATGGCATTCATGAAATGTTATTCATATTCTTGTAAATATTGCAAATACATCTTGCTCCTAAAAGGATGCTTCTGGCACTTTATCGTCTTTGCACAGGAATTTTTTTGTGTGTTTTAGGGGATAATGTTAATAAAGCATACTTCTAATATGCTATAAAATTCAAATTCTGAAAACATACCTGAAGAGATTCAAAAGTACCACAAAAGAGATTGTCTGTCCAATTGTTCTGATTCTCAAGTAGAAGGGCTTCAACTGTTTCCTTTAAACATACTATAGCAGCCCTTGTTTTGGGGAAGTATGTCTTGATATTCAGATTTGTATCTCCTATTTCTGCAAAGTGCCTCAGTAGTGAATGCCAACCTTATCATTTCAGTAGTCCAAATGACTGGTTGTTAACAATCTGTTATCCAAATATAACTGCCTAAATTCACCTTTATTTATTTCATTCCTACTTGAGATGAGGGACTGCTAGCACTGGAAACACGTAGCAGGTGCAACTCTAGTGAGATGTGGTACAACAGGTCCACCCATTCATTAGGATTACTGAAAACCAATTTTAAAATTCCCTGAGGTCTACAAGCATGTGACAGAATACAACCACCACCGCACATGATTAATGTGGCTTCTACAGAAGACTGTAAAATAAACTTATCAGACATGTTCTGTTATATAGCAGTGGTAAATATACCTCATGCTTCATTATATATGGCTAGGTATAGTAATTAGAAGATAAGCACACTCTAATCGATTTTATGCACTATATTTCTGAATATTTCATGAAATCTCTCATGCTGATACTTCAGGATCAATTGAATTTCCAAACCACAGGCATTATTGCCATTTCAGCTATCCAATGAATGCTAGAGCTGCTGCTCCAACAGGACATGGTCAGACACAGACCCTTTGTCGTTTCAGTCCCTCCCTTCCCTGTGGGGAGGCGGACTACTGAGGGTGCCCTGAACAACATCCATAGATAGCTGAATGGAGTCTCAAGTGGGCAATGCACCTAAATACTGGTGGGGAGGGCAATAAAGAGGATAGAGCCTGATTCTTCTCTGTGGTGCCCAGTGACAGGCCAACAGGCAATGGGTACAAATTGAAATACAAGAAATTACATTTAAACCTAAGAAAAAAAAAAATGTTTCACTGTAGGGGTGATCAAACACTGTTACAGGTTGTGGAAATACTGACATTCTTGGAGATATTCACGGCCTGAGTAGACACAGCCCTGGGCAACCTGCCCTAGTTGACCTTGCTCTATACTTTCTACTACACTTTTTCTCCTTCTTATCCTCTTTATGTTTTATTGCGACTAGTAAGGAGATCTGGGCACTAGTAGATGTGAAAAAAAAAAAAATAGGAAGGGAATTCCTTGCATAGTGAGAACTCCTGAAGCGGTATGTGAACAGTAGCCAGCTTAATTACATTACTAGAGGAGCTGATCAAACCAGTGAAACAGTGTTTTATCGCTTCTTCAATACAAATTTCGCCAGGACTGCTACCACATAATATTCTTCAGAGCGAAGAGCTGTAAATTTAGGCCTAGATAGCATAATTCTTTGAAAGATATGACAAGAGCTTGTCAGTTAATATTTGCTTTTAATCTTTCTTATCTCCTTAATACAAAAAATAGAAAGTCATTGTTTTGAACATGAGTTTTGAGGCAGTAGGTTTTGGTAGCTTATTAACAAGGCTATTGCACAAAGAGAGGCAGAAAGTAATTCTGTTCATTTTCTTTCAGTGAAGACCTTTTTATTTTTCATTGGTTTTTTAGGATTCAATAACCTGTCCCTAATAAAGTGGTATTCTGCTTCTGCTCACTGCTGCTTTGAAAACTAGCTAGTATTTAAAACATGGATCAGTGAAAAACAGCAATGTATCACGTCAAAAGGACATATCTGGTGAATGCTCCTGGGATGAGTGCTAGGTCATGTTTTAATTAAATTCCTTATTAGTGATCTGAAAAAGAGTAGAAAGAGCGTGCTAATGAGATACACATATCTAAATTGGAAGGTGCCTTACAGTCCAAACAACACAGAAAAGTTTGGAATGTGAGGGAGGAAAATATCCTGTCCTTGATTTGGAAAATTTTCCATTATCTGGCAGGTTTTTAAAAAAATCAAGTGCAGAAATGAAATTTGAACTCAACTAGGTTTTTTTTTTTTTTTTTGTGGGGTTTTTTTTGGTTGGTGGTTGGTTGGGGTTTTTTTTGTTTGTTTGTTTTTTGTTTGTTTGATTGTTGTTTTTTTTTAATGAGAAATGGACCACTGTTCTAATGAAAGGTATCTTGGAGACAGTAGTGGTGAACAGAAAGTTAGAAAAGATTTTTTTCAGTGCCATTAGATTCAGAGCTGGACACAGCCCAGACCACAGCAGAGGGAGGAATGCTCCACTGCTGGTCAGATGCTCTAGCATCATGTAACTGAGACCCTGCACACACTAAGAGAGTGCTACTGTGCAGAGATCAACCTCCACAGAATCACAGAACCATTTAGACTGGAAGAGACCTCCAGAGGTCCACCTAGTCCAGCCTCCACTGACCTCCCTCCTCCCCCTTCCTCCCCCCAAATCTGTATGATAGTAGCCAAAGGGTAAAAAGCACCTATGCACAGGCATATGGGCATAGGCGCAGTACTGCAGAACAGGTCATTTGAGACAATTCAGCGGAGCTCTAAGTCTATACCTATTAGTACCACATATACTCGACAGCAATTTTGTATTAAAGAAAAACTTATAAACTGAACTAATGTGAAAATGACCAAGAAAACTTGTTAACCAAAAGGTTAGCATAATTGACATGTAAGGACAGCATAAAAAAGTGTCTTAGATTTAGACTGATATCACTGAACAGAGTAAGTTTACAGCAGTTCAAGCAGAATTCTATTACAGATTTTCAACACCCTTTTTCACCTTACAGAGGAAGCATCTGATACTTTTAGGAATTAATTGTTTGTCAAAATACTTTTGAACATCATCATGAGATAAATGCTATGGGCATGATAAGAAAATATTTTCAAAGGTTAGACGAAAAGCATGTTGCTGTCATGCAGCTGTATCTAAGTATATGTTTAAAGTTACAGAATCAAACCAAAACCAAATACGAACATTTTTAACTTTAAGAGAGTAAACAGAGCCTCTATGTTTCCTTATTATCAGATCATTATACTATCCAAATATTACTAAAATTGATGGTGAACTTTTAGTTCCACTGAAGTCAAAGGTAAAGCTTGCTGGCCCTTTGCTTTTTATAACATTCTGAAAGTGGTAGTTTAGATGAAATACCAATTTGAGCACTAGAAACAATCAAAGGCTACCCGTTTTTCCAGAGATACTAAGCAAATGTCTTCTAATTCAGTTCACTTTAGGAAATTTCAGTTAAAAAATAAATTTTGAAATAACCTAAAGTCCATAACAGTTTCATCAGTATTTGCAATAATATTAACCTTTGTGCCTAATACAACAAAAATACATTACAAAAGGCTTGAAATCTGTATGAATTTTATCAACTATATTGATTTAATAAATGTATGTTTACTTTTGCTTTTGGTGTACACAGATGATGAAAATGAATTTTGAAATTTCTTGTCAGTTACAGTTTAAGCAATCTCTTTCATGTTACAGGAATGCAGTTTGGGCTTAATTTACCTTAAGTAGGAGCTAAATTTCTATAACCTTTGCAGTTCTGTTAACACTTTTTCCTAATCAGGAATCTTAATGAATTTCTCCTTCTACCACTAAATTACATGGATCTGCATTTAATTATGAGAGCACTTACTAGATGAAACAGAGTGTAAATGAACTCCCATTTAACCTTGACACCGCTAGAAAACCATAGATGTCAAAGATGAATAACAAGTGTTCAAAGCCTCAGCCTTCTTCCTCTAGAACTGCTAAAGTCACTCTATTAAAAAGAAACACAATGAAACACTGTTAGGATTTGGAAGACTGTGCAACTGTGACCAAATTATTACATGTTCTTCTCTGAGAGGCAGATGGTTGACCATGTAACCTATCAAAATTTAAAATATGCAGGCAATTTAAAAAGTATCATGTTGCAGAATTTTCAGATCACCTGAGGAAGACCTTGTTGAAGGATAATGTTACCTTACTCCAAAATATACATTGAAAATGGAAGCCTGGCCATTGTAAGTTAATCAGAAAGCTCTCCAATAAGAGTAATACAGATTTTTTAAGAAGTTATTTCACTAAGTTGATTTAACTTTCAGAAGTTTTCCTTAGTACATGTATATTTTCCTTTTTTCTTGGCTTTGCAGTAAATATAACAGAAGACCAGAATTTAAGCAATCCAATCCAAAGTGCCTCAGATGAGTTAGAATGAAACAGTGCTGCTGAGTGCAGGGTCTTCAATTCATTTGACTTGTTCTGTACTCTGTAAGGCAATTACTTAACTCTGTTCCACTTTCTCATTGCAATTTATAGATGTTCTTGTCTTTAAAAAAAATAAGATGAAAACAGACACTCCTGGCATGTTACACAAAGAAAAAGGCAAATGTAGTTGAATAGAACATCATAGTTACTGTAAAATTGCAAAATCAATGACCTTATAAAGAAAAACTTCCTGAAATACACAAATATTAACAAAAAGATCTCAGTGCAATAAACCTGTTGTTTTTCTCAATTAGAAGTTATCTATATACATAGCATTCCGTAACTAATCTAGTATAAACAAACATATTACAACATGTTTCCTTCAAACTCTGTTCCCTTCTAAACCAAATACGGTTCTGCAATTTGCAGGGCGGGGAGACTGGGGACTAGAAAGGACTTTACATTGTGCCTGGAATACTAACAAGCTGCAAGTTCTCAAACAAAGAAAAAAAAAAAAACACAACAAAAACAAACGGGGATGTAAATGACCCCCCTTTCTCAACCACCACTTGCTGGCAACAACCTTATCTATACTATATAGTCACTTTAGAAACATTATTTGAATGTTACTTGGAAACAGTAATAAATATATTACTGAAAGACTTCTGAGAAGGACATGTTTTGTTTTTTTTTTCTTCAAACACTTCAGCTGCAATGTTCAGTCAGCTGTCAATTAGCAGCTGTCAATTATTGTTGAAAACATAAGTTAGCTTGGTTACAGAAGCAGTGTAGGTATGTTTCTACAGCAAAATTCTGTGTGTATAAAGCCTTGAGTGGGTGCTTGCTTGGGGATGTTTACATTCCACCCTCATCTGCATCAATGACCTGTTTCTCAATTAAATCCTGTATGTTTATTCTTAAAGTCTTTAGTAATGTGTTGTTATTATCCATGCTTTTGGCTTTATAAACTCAATCCTTTATTACCTTTGAAAATTAAGACTAGTTAGTCTCCCTAAAAATATGGTCACTCAACCCTTTCCCCAAAACAGAGTCACAATTGTAAGATCATGTGTAAATCGTCTTGGAAGATGCATAAAACACATGTGCTTTACCCATTGGTAAGTTATATTAATTTTATTTTTTTACTCTAAACATCCAGAGTAAAAACAATTCTGCATCGCATTAGGAAAGATCCCAAGAATAATTATTTATTGTGAAATTTAGCAATTCAGATTTACACTACAGGAACATATCAGCTGCCAATGCTTAGCATAAATCTTTTTAATAGGGATTACACATGTCTGTCAATGACAGAACAGAATATTAAACCTCTCATGCATAATACATTTTTTTTTCAAATTTGGATGATGTATGAACATGCTTTTGAAAACAATTACTTTTGTGTATCCACTTGCTCCTCTTGAAACATGAGGTCCAGTTGAATTCAGTGGGACTAAGCTGAGCAAGAATTTATGCAATTGAGTCACTGGCTTCTACCTTCCAAATACCAAGAACTATTTCACTGGTGCCATATAGTATACTGCAGGGCTGAACACAGAGTATCCCAATTCAGGCTCCCAGAGGAATTTTAGGAACTAAAACAAGAAGAAGTATAATTCCCCTATGTACTCTGAAAAAGTCTGACATGAATGAAAATAAGAAGCTTCTTAATGCAACTATCTACAAAATATGTAAAACAAACTGTTCATGAATAGATCACTGGTTTAATTCAATTTAAAAGGAGGCATTAAAATATTCAGTGAATATTTTGGCATGCACGTTTTTCAACTTAAGTATCGTCTTTGCAACAAGGAGAGATGAATTAAGATATAAGTAGTACAGGCTCGTAATGGAAGCACAGCTTGTGGGATCATATGATTACTTCAGAATCTACCCTTACATGAAGAAAATGAAAAATCAATATAAAGAAATAGTCCTAACCATTGCAAAGTGTGCTCTCAGTCAAGATGAGTCCAGGAAAGCTAAGAGCTGCTAAGGAGCTAAAACTCTGTGCTGGGACTTAAACTTTGGAGAGCTGCAGTTATACTGGCCAAAGTCAGCACCAAGGACATGATGAAGAAATGTCAGTAGGAGCAAGTGAGAGTGGGCTATCAGAAAGAGTCCTCACAGAGAGGGAAGGAAGAGAGGCTGATGAGGATCCTGGATTTCAGGCAGGGGGTAGTGAAATCCCTTTATAAAAAGGTTGAGAACCACTGCTGTAGAAGGTGGTTAAAAAAGTGACAAGCATTTACAAGAAACACCTGCATGTATCTGCAGCGAACCTGAAAGTTCAGACTACCTCATTTGTTTCTGAAATACTGGTACAATGTTTCCTGAATAAAAAGGTTTGTAACAGAAGAGTAAAACCTTGCCTGAGCAGACCAGCAGATATTTACTGGTGGTTGTCAAAGATCAATGATTTCTCCATTAGCCTACACATGTTCTTCAAGACTGAAGGAAGGTGAGAGGGGAGAGTGAGACATCTCCCCATCTGCACATTTTAAACATTTGAGAAAAATGTCAGGGGAGTTTGTTTCTTTTTTTGTTTTGAGAAGTGATCCTGTATACTCCTGAAAGTCACTGGAATTGAACTAATGGTGACACCTATCTAGCCCTTCTTGTGAAGATAACATATTAGTCAAACTCTTCACAAACAGCGTAAAATAGAAATGTCCAAATATTTACATTCATCTTATTAGACTGTATAAAGTTTGAAGCTTATCTCTATTTTATCTGTTCAAACTACTGTATGGCTGGAAATTCTGGGCAGCAGTTCTCTGTTCACTCACAACTCAACTTCTGCCCACAATTTTAACTCTGGAAGCAAATTAGGATAAAACTTCTGACTAATGACCAATGAGATGATTTGTCAAGGGCTGTTAGTATCCATCACTTTTCTTTTTTTAATAATACCAACAATTTCTAGACAAACATATTGCTCAGATATAAATGCAATTTTAGAACAGACTATTTTGTGAAGCATGGATGTTTTATGTAAATTCATTTCTGCTTTCTCTCCTTCTACTTGAGGAAAACCATAACTCACGAGATTTGATGCATTCAGATCTGTTACTGAGCCACTGACTAACACAGAATTCAGTCCTATTTTAAAGGTGGATATGAAAGGAGAGACTTGGGAAAAAAAATATTCTGATGACACCAGCCTTAACAGTCAAATGGATGCAGCCACTTGTTTTAAATCTATGAGATATGCTTTGTATCTAATTTCTACTTCTTCCCCTGTCAGATCAGGTGCCAGTAAGCCATTCATTTTGTTCATTACAGCTTCTGTATCACTTTGGATTAAAGCTTACAGACTCGGATTAAGCCTATTCTTAGTGCTTCTAAATCAAATCTGTGTATTTGATTTTCATTTTGTCAGGAGCAGTACTGTAGCAGGATTTCACAGGACATCCCTACTATTTCCTACAACACACTTGACACTAAGACCTCTCAACAGAAATAGCTTGAAAACTAACACAGCTGTTGAAACAATAGGTCAGTGCATTTTATGAAGCTCAGAAATTACAAAAGGCAAATAGATACATGAGATGAAAGCCTGTATGAAACAGCATAAAAATGTTATTTCCACCACCTTTCCTAATTTGAGAGCACATATGCAATAGTCAACTGTTACTTACTGCAGATGTATGTATGAGGATTCTCTCTGCCTGCAGTAAAGAACATCAAAAAGATAGCAAACCTTTTATACATAGCACACATGAACTAGGTTCCAACTGACAACTGTAATAGAAATCTCTGAGGTGCGACTCTTGCAACAATATCATCCACCACAAAATTTAACAAATTTCTTTTCTTCTGTTCTCATAGACAGGCATTTATTGTGCTACTGCTCCTACAATCAGGTGAGAGTTCTTACAGCCATGTCTGACATGGTTCCTTGTAGTCCTCTCTTAAGTAAAGGTCATCTTATACCAGCCAGCAGTCTCTCTCCAGCACAAATACATCTTAACATGCAAGATCAGAAAAATACACTTCCTCAGTTTTTCATTCTTTTAACAACAAAAATCCTAAAATCTCAGAAGTTGTGTTTTTAAGCATTTCATCTTATAAGTTAAAATCACTGTTGGGCAAATAGTATCTCCAAAAAGTAAAAGCCTGAAAAAAGGGATAGACTCCCTGACAACAAAATAATAAAAAGTACTAATGATGGTATCAAGCTCTTTCAGCTGCACCCTACAGTAACTCAAGAGTAATAAATTTTATAAAGTTAAAGGTTAGTGCTGGGTTGTACAGTTTTACACAGCAACAACCTTGTATGTTCAGTCTAAAACATGGCAGCTATTTTTAAATTAAGAAGCATCATTCTAAACTGTGTCCTTTGCTGCATTTGTGAGCTTTCTATGTATAGAAATATGTATAAGGCACTCTTCTCATTTTTTCTTTCCATCTGATAATCTCTCTTTGAATAGCGTGCTCTTTGGGCACTTATTGCTCTCCTTTCATGCCAAGATCTCTATGCATCTGGCTATACATTATAATAGTCATTGTCTTGCTTCATCTCAAAGCTTTTTGCCAGTATTTTGCCTTACTTTTTTTGCGTAAGGATTTGAAAGGCACCATCATTTTACTCACAATGGTTTCTGTCCCAGCCTAGCCCTGTCATTGTTTCTTTAAACCAAGCTCCTTCACAGACACGGACTGCAAGTGTATCTGTGCTCTTTCCACATGCTCCCTGTGCTCTTCATTCCTGTTAGTCTCCATTTCATTGCTGTATTGGTAAATAATTCAGCCAGTGTCAAGTCTATGACTTTAATTAATTACTTTTATCTATCCAGGAAGTAGAATTTTCTATGTGTCGACATCTTAATCCTTATTAGGGAATGAAGGAGAGGGTGATGTCACCCGGGAAGCTAAGTGCTGATATCAATCAGTTCTGTGACCTAATTATAGACCCATTAAAATTGACACAGAATATAGAGCTTAGAGACATGCTCTGTGTATTGGACATATTTCCTTCCTGGTTTTCCCCTTTTCCCCTCAAGTTAATTGTGTGCTATCTATAGATGGCTAGAATGTTATCTCAAGAGCAGGGACTGATCAGCTTCAGCATCTGAAAACTGATCCACTAAAAATAAGCAGAAAAAATTCCACTGAGTGTGGGCCAGATCTGGACACGGTAATTTGAGAGTATTTGGAAGAAATAAAGCTAGTCTATATTCCTGTTCAGGCAACCTTGCAAGTTAATTTAAGCACTATTTTGCTTGAACTTGACTGTCTTTTAAAACTAAACTCATTTCACTGTAGGAAACAGAAATACCAGTTACTCTTTTTTTTAAAAGATGTTCTTTCTTAATCCATATTTTGAAAGAGTTATAGTGCACTATTCAGCTGTTTCATAAAGATTCTGTGTAAAAAAAAAAAATATAACTGGAAGAAGGAATCAAAAATTACAAGGATAATCAAATACTGGTTGGGGAAAATAATTCATGTTGCTAGCAAACCCACAGAATTAACGGAACACAGAAATAAAATTTTGGGGTAAAAACTGACATTTGTGCATTTGTAAGTCCTAGTTTTCAAGTGCTGTTAGTGACATGTGTTAAGTTGTGCTCCCATGTGTTCTGAAAGAAAAAAAAAAAAATATATATATATTTTTGTTCACTTCCTGGAATTTCACTGGAGAGGTTAAAAACAATAAGCATTTTGAATTATATTGATCCAGGGAAAACTGGAAATAGAAATCTGAATTTCACTGTCTTTTGGGATCTGTTAGATTTTAAGTAAATTCTTATAAACAAAATCAAACACTGTACAAATACAAATAACAGATTAGCAGGTGCCAGAACTAGCCAATTGTAATCAAACTCCTGGATACAAAATGACTGACCCCCTGCTGATTAGAGCACACCTAATGCATACTTTACATGCAAGAAACAAACCCACCTTTCACTCTGAAGCTGCTTCAAAGGGGTTGGCTCCGGCAGCAGAGCCCAGATCGCAGCTGTGCGCCATCGCCAAGTGCCAAGGCCCTGGCTCACCTCCGCCTGCCCTTGGGAGCTGCCTCAGCCCTGGCGCGATGGGACTGTGCCTGCCAGAAAGGGGAGGGTACAGCCCCGCCGGCCTGTGGTCACCTCCTGCCCCGCTACCCCGGCATGCAGTGGCCATTTCGATTAGGAATCTTAAGTCACTTCCCTCAACTGAAGTGTTAAATACAATCAATTCTTCCCCTTCTTTCTGATTCCTCACACTGTTACATTTCACGTTCAATCCTCAGCTGTAGTTCCACTGCTTTAGTCCTAGAGTAGAAAGTACGTGCCACGTGGGAAAGCAATCTGATGAGTATCCAATGATTTTCTTCACCACCCCAAAGGGGAGCACACAGGATACATGAAGCTGAGATTGATTTAGCAAAAGACATACAAAATTCCTAGATTTTGTACTTTTAAACAATACTGGTTGCACAAAAGAAAATTACAGATAGGTTTCAACTAAACCAGCTTCTAGTCCAGGCTGGTCACAATAATGACTGACTTTTTACTCTTAAGTTTTGATCTTATGTTTAGGAATTTAGAAATCCTCCTAACATATTTGGATGAGATGGTTGAGTATCTACTGTTTTCATGACTTCCAAGAACAGTTGTGTATAGTGGTTGTTATGCACTCAAACTATATAAAAATTTCTGGCCCATATAATCAATATGAAATGGTCCTAAAATAGTTTTTCTTTTTTGAAGACATAAAGGGTGATAAATTTCTGATCAACTGCTTCTGCCTTTTACATCATTAGCTCAAATGTAATCAAACCCTCTTAAAGCTGAGCAAAATGTTGATCTATTTATAATGATTTTGAAGCCAGAAATGTGAATTTGTGAAATATTTTTTCAATATTACTTCAGTTTTTAAAATGACTTTCAGAGTAGAAAAACTTGAAAAACTCAGAATTTCTGATTTTTGTATATTCAAAATTTCAGTTGGCTTTTTTTTTTAAACCATCAGTCAATTTCCTGCTTTAAAATGTTTTTCAACTTAATTTGACAAAACTCTCAAAACATTCTGCAATGTTCCTGAATTTTCAGGGAAGTTAAATACCCATTATTCTCGCAGTACTAAGGGAGGCTAAAATGCAGTGTTGAAGAGTCCATTCCTTTAGGCAATTCATTTCTTGGTTTATATCTTGGAAAGTGAGGCTAGCATCCAACAACATTGAATCTCAGAGAGAGAGAGAGAGAGGAAGAACAATTATTGGGTACAAAAATGCTCTCTCCCTTACTCTGATTATTATACAACATAAAGGCTCTCACATGGAAAGTCAGAGTCCTCTCTGCCACCAAGGACTATGTTTACTACGGAAACTACCATTACCGAGTAATTTGAAGTCATTTGGGTAACCTGACCATAACACCATTCTGTAAAGTGTCAGAAATGTTGGAACTGCAAATTAAATAATCCATTTGAAATCCATTTGAAGTCAAATGGTAACCTGGCCATCACATAACTCTATGAAATGACAGAAATATTAAACTGCACAAGATTAAATAATCCGGCAGATTGAATGAGACAGGGCAGACATGTTGTGCTGCTTTTGTTTTTCCTCATAATATATTACATTTTGCCTGGTGCTTTACAACGATGACTCCACAACTGAGAGAAAGTGAAGATTTTGTAAAGGCCTAAAAAATTATAAAATAACAAAAAATGCAGAGGAACGTTGAGGGATCAGGCTATGCAAAAATATAGCAACTTCACAAATACATATGAAGGTAAAGCATACGGATTAAATATTATTAAACATTTACTTGATGTCTTGCTTCAGCAGACCCAGTAAAATGAGAGTCTTTTTTTAAAAAAAACATTTTTGCTAATGGCTGAATATAAAAATATTGCCTTATCATGCTTCTGAAAGCTACATGTATTTAACACTGATACTATGATACTATCCTTAGACTGCAAATCAAATACAATCTGCGAGACAAATTGTGCCCTGAGGAACAATTACGTATCACAATAGAAGCCATGAAAAGGCCATGGAGATTTTTCATTTGTCAAAAAGGATTGTTCTCAGATGTCACTGACACATGTGTATAGCCTCATCAAAAGTTTAACAATAGTTTTAAATTCCTTTTTCCAATATAAAATTTAGGTATCCTGTCAGATAAGAGAATAATAGGTTAAACACGTGAAAATAGATTTGCTGATTTCTCTTTTGTAATTTATTACAGTACTTCAAATACTGCTTCTCCAAGGAAACAAGACTGACATGAAAAGAGAGGCATTTGTGGTTACAAATATTAGGAGGCAAAGAAGGTGCTCTAAATGTATTAACTGTGAATAATATTATATAAAGACAGTTTACAGAACTCAACTTCTCAACCCCAAAGGCTGCAAACCTGTTATTAAACATCTAAAACAAAGGAAAAGGAAAGAATCCTAGAGGTCAATGGTGTTGGGTAGGTAGGTAGTTTTTAAAGAAAGCTGAAATAAATATAGCCTTTGAAGGAGGAGGAAACCAACAGGTTGTTTTTTAAAGTGGAAAACATATTTTTAGACAAAACATGCATATCTCACTATAGGCTTGGATTACTTAACAAGACATGAGATTGTTGTGTCACTAGCAAAAATTTCTACATGGTCTTTCTATCAAGTCAAACACAAAAAAATTGCACAGATCTGATGGGAATGTAGAAAAGACAACCATCTATGCTGGTGAGATACACCTCCTGCAAAAAGAAAGGAGCTTCCGGTGAGGATTAAAGTCATCAAAGATATCTGAATTTGAGTATTGCTGTTGTGAGAAAATGCCTCCTCTAAGAGGAAAAAAAAAAAAAGTTGTTCTTTGAAACTCAATATATCAAAGGAAAGAGAAAATTAGAGTTGGAAGGAGTTCCAGAACAGTTAATTTCAACAAATATTTCCCAAGTGTAACAGAAATAATGCTTTCTGAGCCCCAGCATTTTTGACCATAGGAATACCATAATTTGCTCTGTTAAAGCTCCTGAACACACTAATTGATAACTAGACCTAAATGAAATTAGCATCAACTCCATTTACTTAGTAGCCCACAAGTTTTGCTGCTACATTTACAAAAATGGAATCCAACTTACTGAGTTCAAACAAGTTTTGTAACTTTTAAAGAGTGTTAAACAGGCAATTTTTAAACCTGTGGAAAGGCAGTGATGAATTTCCTTAGTGTATCTTCCATTGCTCAGCCCACCTCCTGATGACTTTTTATTGTCTCCCCTGTTGAGTTATTTGTAATTTATTTCTATATCATGCTTTTCTTTACATCTAGCTGATAGAAATGTTTCTTGTACCTACTTAAAACATAGCAATCTATATTGCGTACAAAATGGAAAGCATTTGCAGCTTTTTCCAGAACATTCTTATTTGGAAGTTTTTCACAGTAACTATGGCACATGAAGAAAGCTATAACTGTGAAGTCAGAAAGAACACAGAACCTCTAGGATTTTTAGCTTTGCATCTGACTATATCTAATTTTCTAAACAGAAAGATAGTACCAGATAAGAGAGGCAGATTTATAACTAATTCCTCATGCTTATCGAAAAAGAGAGAAAACAAGTATATTTTGGAGTTTCCTTTCAAATCAAGTTACATCTGAAGATGTGTAAAAGTTCACTAATGTTCAAAAGCACTCACAGCTACTCTTATACATAGCAGCAAGATTAATAATTAACAGAATTTCCAAAACAAACATACCTCAAAGACATTGGTGTCTTAATTCTTCTGAAGACTTACTACCTCAGCTGTCTTTCTGTCTTCTGGTCTTGAATTTGTTGTGTAGCCTAGGAAAAATAAATCTCAGCTTACTTTCAAATTGAAAGCATAAGGCTAGACCCAAGGAAAAAAAAAAACAAACTTAATAGCATTGCAGTTAATTCCTCTCTAATCCTACTTCATTATCTTAAGAAAATAAATCTCTGAAAAGGATTGCCTTATTAAGAGCGAATTAGAAAACTGAATGTCATCTGTGCAGGGAGACATTCTCTTAAAATGCAATCAGCAAGGAAGCTCATAAATAGGGCACTATATAAGAATGTTCCTATAAGGCAATCCTTAGCTGATTTTCAACAGATGTGTATGTAACTATGATTTCACAAATTCCTAAAATAAAATGTGTCAACATCGTTTACCATGAACTTTCAAGTCTAAAAAAAATGTACTCATTTAGATTCTACAGAAAGTACAATATTACAAAGCTATGTAAAATGTAGCAAGAGTAGCTATTGAATTCTCATACCTCCCACTCTTGCATGTCATCATAATGTTTGATTTACTGAGGAGAATTTTAAAAAAAAAATAAGAAAAAGTTATTAAGTTTTGATTTTATTTCTATAACCATGTAAAATTCAGGAGGCATAGACTCTAGGTGCATCTTAACACTCATTACACATTTTTAGAAGTGCACGTGGAGTGTATAAGCAGCAGAGTAGCGCACGCTATAAAGAGAAATCAGAGACAAACTACGACAGTCACTATCATTGTTAGTACGTTACAAGTTTTCTCAGAAAATGTTTACCAATTTCTAACTAATATATCAAAAAATGCTTGTAAACATGGGTTATCAGATCCTTGGAAAAAAATCAATACTATTATAACAAAGTTTTTTTATTAAGAAACTTAACTTTATTATTAACTTAAAGGAAAATAACAGATAGCTGTAGAAACAAAGTGCCCTTTGTACTTTTAGCTTCATTAGTATCAAACTTCTCAGCTTCACTCTGAAATACTCTTCTTATCTTAATCATCCCATGAGTTATTCCTTACTTCAAATTACTTTGTATATCTATACCAACACAAGTTATTTTAAAAGAAAAGAACAGAGAACACAGCTTGCTTGAAGGGTCTACAAGGATAACAAAACTAAGTGAACCCAGCTTTGGAAGATGATTTTGTCATATGAAACCTTAATACAATATGGAAAAAAATAATGAAGTCGGTATTCAAACAAAAATAATAAAACGCAGACAAAACCAAAACAAAAATGAAAAACAACTAAAAAGGGTTCATCGGAGCTTCATTCATGCCAGCAATGTAGCAAGTTGGAAAGAAGTCAAAAAAAAAAAAAAAAAGTAGTATATAATCACACACAAATGAGTTTGAACACGTGAAAGCCAATGCATGCTACAGAAACTAAAACAAGGCACCCAGCATTCACAATAAGATGCGAGAAGTGGCATATACTACATTTTCATGTAAGATTCTTTAAGACCTGAGAAACTATGTATTTCAGGTACACAAAATTAAAATAATCACACTGCTACCATTAAGGCCAAATCTTGATTTATAAATACTTATAAGTCAAAGTGACCTTGACTTGAGTGGTTTATATTACTTTTTCAAATGGTAATAAATGGAGTCTCATATAATTTTTTCATATTGCTCCTTTTGATAACAATTTTTGAGACTTGCAGGATTGAAACTGAACCAATGTCTCTTCATCCAAGGGTTATTTTCATCTGAGTGCTGCAACATTTTCATGGTACATTGAAAACAAGATAATGGAGTGACAGTGGTAAAAATAACTCTTGCTTGATTGATGTCTTTTACTCAATGTTTAAGTGAAAAGTGGCAACAAAACAGATCCTTTCTTTCATACTGACATCTTTCTTATTATTTAGATACATTATGTAAGTAGAAGTCTTCAAATGTGGTTTTTTTCATGGAGAAAGAGCAAGCATTTAAAAGTTGTTTGTAGTCTCTCACACAAATCCTTACACCTTTTCATTGCTAGATTAGATAGAGTATTCAATAACATTTATCAATTTTCTGGTGATTGCTGAGACTTGAGAAAATGTCCAATTCTTTCAGTCTCCTAATTTTTTCTCTGTTTCTTTTTCTAGTGACTTTGGTTGGTTGCAGCTTGTTTTTTGTTTGTTTGTTTTGATATTTTAAAGGCTCCTACTAAGTTGGCATTTTTGTGGTTCATATATTTGTTCACAACTCTGAAATGTGAAGTTTTCTTCTCTACTGTGCTTTAAGACCCACAATTTCAGTACAATATGTATCTGTATTTGTCAAACATTTTAAAAAATATATAAAGTTTTTATTAATGATTTCAGATGGAAAGAAACCCATTGATTTAGTCTAATCCCTCTAGACATTTGAAGGTCCATATTTACTATGAGAAAGGCTTTGCTCTTGCAAATTGACTGGTTTAGGATTGCTTTCTCCAGTTATTTTATTCCTATAGTGCACAATTATGTGCAAGGTTGTGAAGAATCACTGATCAATTTGTACCCCGGTATTCAGAGAACTTGAATTTTAGTGGCATCTACAGCCCTAACTGCTTTAAGGGAAATGCCACAAAACTGGTACTAAGAAAAATGATTAAAAAGAGAAAACAAAGCCACAACAAAACAGTTTATTCATGAAACACAGAATTGGGTCGATTATGTTCTGTTATAAAGTATGAACACATGTAAGTTCAACTCTTGTCATCGTGGTACTGACTGTATTCTTGGAAACCATCTTTTGCAGGTTTCAGGAAAAACAGTATAAATATAAAAAAAAATACTTTCCTTACAGGTCTTCCACTGCCTTGTGTCATGTGAAATGCCAAGTTATGGCTCCTAAGTCAGAAAAACTACTATGAATAAAGACAGGCTGATTAAATTAATAATAAAAGTATTTATCTCTACAAAATGAAAAAACCCCAGAAGATAACAAAGTCAATTAGACTATGGGAGTACAATTAACTACTTGTTTATTATTTTGATATCATGAGGACTTACTAGTGTCACTAGTTACTGGTGTTATCCACTTTTCCATTAAAACTCAGTTTGTCTAAAACAACGTGAATATGGACTATTAGCTGATATTGTTGTTTATGTCATAGTACCCAGATGAAAAGGATTTCCCCAAGCTAACAACAGTTAGAAAAGAGAAGACAGCTTTAAAACCTGCATTTTCTCTTGTTTTTCCCCAGAGAGATCAATACTCATTTTTTTTACCTCATAAACATCTTGGCATATCTTTGCGTACAGAAAAAATAGATTTGTGGACAACAGTGACAATGACTAAAGTCTTCAACTTACGGCTGAAGTCTTCAGCTATGGCTTACCTATAATCTAAAATAAATTACTTGGTCTCAAATGATTCAAGCTACAGTTAGAAACAATTCACTTTCTGGAGACAAGGAAATAAATAATTTTGCTCCTTAATACTTGATTTGCAACCACCTGACAAAGGAAAGAGAAAAAGAGCTTAAGCACCAACACAAAGGAACTGTGTTTTATAGGCGGCATTAGCATCACTTAATTGTCTATGTAACAAAGAAAAACATAATGCATCTCAGAACCAAAAAAGTCTGATGTCATTAAAGAGAAGATAAAATAAAAGAAGGGAATGAAAATCCCCTTAAACACCTGTTGATCAAAGCCATGTGCTAACCAAGGCAAGGACAGGTAGAGGCCTTGGGCACACTTACTCAGCCTAAATGAATTTACGGGATTATCTCCCAAAATATACCCTATGTTTAAAACACTAGCCTCACAGATCTGTGGAAGATTTTAACCTGAAGTAGTGTGAAGGAAACACTGGTTGACTATATATGCTTTTTTCTTAGTTGCCCACTTTTCCCACCATTATTTTTGCTTTACATTGCTTAAATAGACTTCTTGATTTTTTTATGATGTTTTTTTATTAGTGCTGGAGAGAGCAAAGTTAATATTAAAAGGTTCCATGTGAAAACGAGGATCAAGGTGCCTCATATCCATATTTTTTCTGCTATCAGCATAATTTTTCTCTCTCATTTTCCATTGTAAGTTACTCTTCATAAACCATAGAGCTGAATTAGACACGAAAGAGTATGATGCCAGTTAAAATCCTTCAATTTCCAAAGTTCAGGGATACTGCAATTGATTATTTCCTTTTCAATTTCTACTTAAAGCAAAGAATATCCTGATGTTATTCATAGAACAACTTGGGGTTTTTAGAAGAACTTAAAGAATTTTTCAATTTGAACTGTAGAAATATATTTTCAGCAACCCTAATGAATACTTTAGTACATCCAAACGCACAGCGAAGCAGTGGATAACTGAGACTACAAACAAGAATGCTTTCAGGACTTTCCTTGTCACTCTTCAGCTGATGCTTTCAATTAACTTCCCATTATAACAAGATTGTGATTCTAGAAGAAATGTTAAAATATTTCTAGGGAAAAAAATGCCAGACCTTAAATTAGATTTTACTTCACTGATTTACTTGACAGTAACAGAATGAATGAACATAGTTAGAGTAGAATAGACTATTTCAGTTGGAAGTGACCTACATCACCTAGTCCAACTGACTGACCACTTCAGGTCTGACCAAAAGTTAAAGCGTGTTATTAAGGGCATTGTCCAAATGCCTCTTCAACACTGACAGGCTTGGGCCACTGTGCACCTCTCTAGGAAGCCTGTTCTAGTGGTTGACAACTCTCTCGGTAAAGAAATGCCTCCTAAGGTCCAGTCTAAACCTCTCCAGCACAGCTTTGAACCATTCCCACGCATCCTATCACTGGATACCGGGGAGAAGAGCTCAGCACCTCCCTCTCCCCTTCACCTCCTCAGGAAGCCACAGAGAGCAATAAGGTCGCCCCTCAGCCTCCTTCTCTCCAAACAAGACAAGCCCAGAGTCCTTAGCCACTCCTCACAGGACATTCCTCCCAGCCCTTTCACCAGCTTTGTTTCCCTCCTCTGGATGCATGCGAGGACCTCAACATCTTTCTTAAATTGTGGGGCCCAGAACTGCACAGAGTATTCAAGGTGAGGCTGCACCAACACTGAATACAGCGGGATAATCATCTCTTTTGATCTAGGAACACATTTGCAATTATTTCTTACAGTTCTAGTTCCACAGAGCATAAGTAACTATAAAATGTAGCCTTATCTGATACCTATCTTTACTAAGCAAAACACCTGCAAGTTAAATAACCTGTGATGCTTTTTTTCCCTTCTTTTTCTCCCTTGTTATTTTAGATTGTATAATTAAGAACATTTACTATATAGGGCAAATCCCACTTGCCTATCATTTGATCTTTATAAGATGTTAACATCTGTATGGGCATGGAAGTCTCTAAGATGGAGAATTGCCATTATTCCTATTTCTTGATTGAAAATTAATGGAGCATTCAGAATTTTTACCTGTACCTGTTAATGAATCCTTAAACATTTAGCAGAATGTCTCTTCACTGTAAAGAGCAAATAAAGCAAAGAAGTACTCCTGTTTCAGGAAATCTAGTATTTCTACTCACTTCTGAACAAACATTCTTAAAAGTTTTTTCTCATATACCTACTTCTGTAAAGATACATAGAAATACTCAGAAAATATGAAAATTAACTATACCACTACACCAATTAAGCTTTAAGTATTTGAGGTCAGGGCCAAAATGTTGGTAAATATAAATACCACTATATCACTGAAGTGTGTACATGGTTCAAAGGAGTGTAAGAAGTTCTTGAAAATCATGTACTCAGCAGTTCAAGAGAAAGGCAATCTGGAAATCAGTTGGACCAATACGGTAAAAACATTTTGAGTAGAAATCAAAACTATGAAAGTATTAAAAACATTATTTATACACTACAGCCTGACATACTTAAGATATCACTCTTGTTTCATAGAAATTATTTAGCAAATTGCTACACTTTTTCTAGGATGTTCTTTTTACCTGAATTAGATCTATTAGAACCCAGTTCCTTTGTTGAAGAATGCATAGCCTTGCTTTCTTCCAATTTCTGATATAATTCTTTTGCCTTATACTTAATTAAAATAAGATCTGAATTATTAGGAGCCAGTGTATCACCTGACAACCTTCCCTGGGTAAAGAGCAATGCAGTTATTCACTGACAGAAGAACAAACCCCAGCCAGAATTCTGCCTCAAATTTGGGCCACAATTCTGTCTGTGCTGCCACCCCTACTTGTGGAGAGGGAAGCTGTACTGATTTTTCTGTTTTGATCCCATACATAGGCTCAAATTTATATTCAGAGGTATGCAAAGGAGAAAGGAATTGGAGGATGAAGGGAGGAAATGCAAATAAATCTTTAATATAATAGCAATTAAACATGATTGTTATACTGTTTATACACATCAAATGCAGGTAAAACTTGACAGAAGTCTTAGAAACTTACACTTTTAAGTGCTTAATAACATTTTACTGTTTATATATGAATTCTAAACAGTTAATTAAAAATATTACCTCTCACTTTACAAACATCTGTATTTTACTTTATTCATCATTTAAATTGTTTATGATTTCAGAATGAAGTACGCTAAATCCCATTCTCACTTAAAACACTTTGTTTTAAAGAGATTCAACAACACTTAAATGCATACTATCAAAACAATTCCTAACTGTCTATCCAAAGATCCCTTGGGAGTGAAAAACTGGAAGTACAATGTGGGTATAGACAACAGTGTTCAGGTACTGCAACGATGACCCAATTTTCTAGAATAGTCCTAAGGTAATTTGCACTAGGACTCACTCATGTATATACATTAGCAAACAACATTTAGAGATCACTTTAGAATTCCATTGGGAAAAGTGACTCTTCATTTACTAAAGCATTACATCTAATTTACAAGAAAGCCATAGTAAAATAGTCAGCTAAATCTCTGCCTGAAATGGATCATAGTTGTGTCTTATCAATTAACCTTGCAATACACAAAACCTCAAATGGTTTCTACTGATTTTGTTTCCAGCGCATTGTAAATGGAAAGTGTTCTCATTCACGCAGTACAACTCAACCACTGATCTCAATTAATTGAAAAAAAGTTCTTCATAAAAAGAGATGGAAAAGAGAAAAATTAAAATATATTTTAATATTT
>NW_009607192.1:12492-12830 GCF_000690535.1 Cariama cristata | reverse complement strand
CGGCCTGAGGAAAGAGAGACAAGAGAGCCGGCTGCTTTCTAAAACGTATTCTCATCTGCGTGCCGATACAATGCTGGTTACAAATGTGCACTCCTAAGGGACAGGAATCTAAACAAACAAAACCAAAAACCCATCACAGTGTTGGAAGGTCCAGGACTTCAGTCATGCGACCGAGATGTTAATGATACATTTCAGCCTTAAGGCAGAGAAACAGTTACATTTAAAACATAAGGGATTTCTGCTTTTAAAACGTCGCTTTGACGTCCGAAATTAGGTACAAAAGGTCATCGAGTTACAAACCACAAACAAAGAAGGTGTTTCTGCTGGAGAGCCGGGCA
>NW_009607192.1:9314-12099 GCF_000690535.1 Cariama cristata | reverse complement strand
TCGGCTTCCCAATTCTAACAGGGGAAACACGGCTGTCGGGAGAAGGCCGGTTTACGTGGCGGCAGGCGCAAGGGCTGAGGCGCTTCCTCCTGGGGATGGGAGCCCAGGCTGGATGTGTCGGGGCGGGTTACAACACCCCCTTCCACTTCCACAGCAGCAACACCCAAGCGCTAGGAGCAAATCACTCCTCCGCCTGCCCTGTCTAGCTGGTTTGTCTGCTGGCAGGGCTGTTCGGGCAGCGTCGAGGTGCCTGGACGCCCATAACCCTCCCTCTTTGCCGCTGGTTTGGCAGAGGTGTGGAAATCTCCCCCCGCTCTGCAAGGTGTGCGGTGGCAGTGGGGAAGGGGGTCGCCCCGTGCTCACGCACATGGATTCCCACCTGACGCGAGCTGAGAGCTTGCACACACATGGACAGAAGCTGCCAACGACACAAGTTACCAACAGGGCTGGTTCGGAAAAAGAAATGGGAGAAGCTTCTAAATTAAGTGGTGACTGCACAGCCAGCGCGTTCCTGACAGACTCCTATCGCTGAGCTGCCCTTTCTATGCTTAAACAATGGCAGAAATAAACTTGCTAATTTAAAGAGAATCAAAATGAAGAATTAACTTATCAGCTGTCTCCACGGCGGGCAGGGGATGTTACCTTCCGGTTAAGACAGACAAACAAATTCAAAATACCCAAAAGAAACAAATCAGCTTTACTGAAGGAGCTGGTTCATTTCTTAAATAAAAACAGAGACCACGATCAAGCCAGCTGAGTTTAACATCCTAGAGAGAGAAAAGGGCAGATGTTTTTAGTAAAAGACAGAGGTTGCGAGAACTTGTGGCCAAGGACCGACTCTGGGGGTTGACTCTTCGGTGACCTCAGTGCCCCAGCCAGGGAGGGGGAAGGAGGGCAGATCAGCGGCAGCGAGATGGTTTTCAGGAGGGCACCGGTAAAACCAGAGAGGGAAGGTGCCTGGCCCTGAGCACAAGACGGTGCAGCTGATTTCATCCCGCTGCCTCACCTACACACAGGGAAGGCGCCTTTCCCGAGAAGGAGCTGCCTCCTTGCCGAGGTGCCGAGTCTGGCGTTGGGATTCCCACGGCCGCATCCCTACGTGTTGCTCCGCTCCTTTGATTTTTCACCTTTGCTGTCCTGGTGGGGAAGAGGAAAGAGAAGCAGAGGCTTAGGCTGCCCCACCACAAACGCCGTGCAGGGGTTGCAGCGCTATCGCTGGGGTCCTGCAAGCAAACACCCTCCGTGCCTGGGTGCCAAAACGCAGCCACCACCCGCCCATGCCTCTGGCTTCCTTCGTGCCCACTCTGGGCACAACCAGCTCCCTTCAGCCAAGCTCTCCTCGTGGTTAAACATTTTTCCATCATGAGGCCTTTCCAAAGGCACCTCGATCAGACAATCTTGCAGTGGATTTACAAACGCTGCCCGTTTCCCAGCCCTCTACCACGCCGCACGCCACCTCCCTGCATACGGGGAAACAACCGGCACACGCCTGCCCAGGCCTGGGCTTGCCGCGATTCAGGCTCGCTCAGCTCTCATAACACTAAGCGAGGTATTAAAAAGGAAACCAAACACACACGTGGCACTCTGGCACACGCACACACAGAGAGCTCACAGCACTGGAGTGAGGAAACCGTTCCCAGCGTAGAGAAATGGCTCTCGTCTCTGGAAAGCCTTTAAGTCTGCTGCCTGAATTATCTACTAAGGTCTCAACATTTACTCTTCCACAGAAGTCACTGCCTTCCAGCTTAGGACTGGATTTTTCTCTCTCTAAAGTGTTTTTTCTACCCTGAGCAAATAGGAAAAAAAAAAAAAGGCAAGAGTCAACTTTGGACTTACTTTTTACGTGGGTTTAGTTTTAAAGTATTTAGAAACTCAAATTAACTGGAGCCCTGCTTACCACCTGCAACGAGAAGCTGAGGTTTGCGACATGTCAAAGATTAGACAGGTTAAGGTTTCCTTGGATCAATGTCTTTTTTGGATGGGAGAGGGAGACTGCAGGATCGCGCGTGCCCCAACGGTACAGCATCACACACGCACAGGCTCCCACCGAGGGGACGGTACCTCAGGAGGCGGTGGCTTGATGGTCACAGGCTGGGACGTCCTTCGAGGCGGCGAAGGCTTGGGCTGCACTTGCTGCTGGACAGTGTTGTAGTACGTGACCCCTCCGTACACCTGGGACTGGGCCTGCGTTCCCCAGAGAGCAGAAGGGTCAGTGCTCTTCACTGCGAGGGAGCGCAGAAAGCTGCATCCCCCCCGAGAGCACCACGTGTCTCGGACAGCCTTTACGGCATACACCCCGGCTGGGAAAAGATGCCACGACCTAGCACCGGAGGCGAGCAGCCACAGCGGGATGGGGGTTGGTTTGTGCTGTGCTCCCCAAGGCTACACAGAACAGCAGCACCCACAGCTCCTGGAGGACCCTCACCTCCCCCAACCCCTCACCAGGGTCTCCCTGCTCTCTGCAGGGTGGGCAGGCACAGGCTGCAGCAATCCGCAGCCACGCCGGACTGAGGCTCGTGGCAGATGGGTTTCCTTCATCCCGCAGTTTCCCAACTGCCACGTAACATCTGTGCTTCACAACAGCAGCAGCTACCGTTTTTCTGTGCAGACAAGGCAGGTAACAGTTCCCCTTCACACCGAGATCCCCTCCAGCAGCCCGGGGGCTCAGGATCTGCCCCAAAAGCAGGCAGATTCCCTGCCGGGACAGCTGGGATCGGCCCAGGGCAGCAGGGAAGGTCAGAGAGGGTGCAGGGATCAGGGAGCGTGCACATCTCTCGCCTGCCAC
>NW_009607192.1:8795-9283 GCF_000690535.1 Cariama cristata | reverse complement strand
TCGCCTCCCGCGTGCCACGGCGTGTCAGCCGTGGGCCGCTCGCACGGCACCCACGGGGGACTGTGCATTCCGCGTCACAACGCCCACAGAGATCTGCCTCCTCTCTGCCCAGCAGCTACTGCGGACACCGAGGTCGGGCGCCGAGCAGGAAAAACCAAAAGCCAAAAGCCCCACGCTGGTCACACCGAGGGTTTTCCCGGCCAGTGCCAAAGAATAGCACCAGCCGGTTTCCAGCCTCCTGCCTCCATCTCAAACAGAAAGGACTTCCAAAGCAATTTTCAAGGTGTCCTTGGCTTAGCGTGGACCTGGAGGGGATAGAACGGTTCACAGGCTCCCGCTGGACTGTTTCGCTGTTCTGTAGGGAAGACCTCAATTCTGGGATCCACCAATACAGGCATTTCATCCACTAGACCCTAAATTCGGGGTAGCTGCGCAGCAGCCATGGGAGTAGTCCTTTTCAGTTACCTGCTCCAAGCAGAGGGAGGGAC
>NW_009607192.1:0-8774 GCF_000690535.1 Cariama cristata | reverse complement strand
CAGCTGCGCACCATCCTCTCCCAGGAAGACCCAGAGAATCAGAAGACTCATCCCACACTCCACAGGATCTCATCTGCTCCCAACGGCCCCTGCTCAGGAAGGAGACGCGCAGCGGGCTTACCTGTGTGTTGGAATAGAGATGAGGAGGGGGCGGAGGGGGTAGCGCTCCTGGGGGGTAGGGGTAGCCAGGATTCCCAAAATTCATGACTCCAGGAGGGGAGAAGTAAGTCGGTGCGAGCAGCTGCTGCGGCGGGGGGGGGCTTGGGGGCATGGAGACTGGCGGAGGGTACAGGCCGGGGTTTGCCATGGGGGCTGGCGTCTGGTGGGGATGTAAACCTGGGAAGCGAGAAAAATAAGCTGGACATGATGCGGCATGTAAAGCCAGCACGGCCCATGGAGGGCCAGGGCAGCTACGATGCCAGCAGGTCATCATGGCTGCGCCTTCCCCGCTGCGGCAGGAAGGAGAAGCGCTTTCCTCAAAGGCCTTTCCTGCAGCCACGAGACCTCAGTTCCTGTGCCAGGGAGGGGAAAAAGGGAAGCGCTTCTCAGCACAGCGGAGCATGGCCCCCTCCCCAATGCCGGGGTCCCAATTCGCCAGAACCGGACACAGCCCCGGTCAGCACATCCACTTCAGGAAACAGTGTTTGCGGGCAAGACAGAGAACATGCCGATTCAACAGCTCTCATTTCTGCTTTTCTCTGCTGATCTACAAGCATCAGGGACTGAAGAACCAGCCCAGCACAAAAACTGGCAGAGCGAAGCGTCCCACTGGAGGGGAAGCAACTCAGTCAGGAGGGTCTGCACAGAACCTGCAGACATCCAGCCAGAGGCTGCCAAAATGTTCAGATCACCTCAGTCCTGGCTGCAAGGGCCAGAAATGCCTGGTTTTCTTTCCTTAAAATTTATATTGATTCAGCCTCACTGCATGAGGGAAGCAGGTCTCCTCCATGTCGTAGAAATAGGGAAAATGGATTCCCGCAGTGACAGAGGCTGTGCGAAACCAGAGTCATCTGCTCCCTGGCACAGGCTGAACCTCCCCAGGGCACAACCGCAACGTCGGTACCAGCCGCCCCATGCCCCGCTGGGGAGCTGGTTCCTCACCTGGATGAGGGAGGTGCATTTCTGGCTGTACGATCATCCCTTGGGGCGGCAGCGGGGCCGGGTTCTCACTGTGGGTGTAGATTGGTCCCTGGAATTGTACTGCAAGACACGACAGTTGGTAAGGAAAAGCTCCTCCGATTTTTATTTTACTGCAGCGAGTCACATGCGCAGCCCAGCCAGCTACGGTTACAAGACTTGAAGGCAGTGCTGCAAGCCACGCTCCCAGCGGCACACACAGTCTACCAGGCTCACAGATGCTACACACTCCCAACAGAAAAGCCTCCTACTCCCTTTACAAAGCAGCAGAATACTTGGGGAATTTCTTTTCCAACACTTTAAATGCTGGAGTAAATTCCTAACCCATCCTCGGTCTTGTTCTGTAATTCTCCCTGTTCTTAAAAGTCAAAGACGTTGCTCTGATTTCAAGTTAATTTTAAACCCTAGTTCTTGTGAAGAAAAGCAGTGTCCTAGAGAGCCCTCGCACAGGGAGAGGAGGCAGTAACACTGATTATATTTCAGTGGGTTTAAACACCAACCAGGGAGGCTCAGAGCAGTCTTTTCGTTACCATACGAGATGACACAGCAACACTATTTATGAAGGAAAGGGAAGACAAAGCCCCCGATATTCCTGACCCTAACAGAAGCGGGGGGACTCCTCCTCCAGCTGCTCAGGTCTGAGCACACACGGAGCCTCAGGAGCAGGAGAGAAACACTCACGTGGGTCGTAGTAGTGCCCTTCCATGATGCTGATGTGCATGGGAGGGGCAGGCTCCGGCACCGGTGGTCTCTGCCGCTGTGACGAGTAGCGTTTCACGCGGCCCCCCTGCACTGCCTGAAAGAGTCCAAAGGCATCGGTGAGGGTTAGCGCGTGGGGCAGGAGCCCTCCCTCCAGCGAGGGAGCACCGACCCACGCCCCCACCCGCAAACCTCTATCTGGGTCACACAGTAAAAAGGGTGAACACCCAGAAAAGGGAAAGGCTGAGGTGTCACAAGCAGCCTCTAATTACTGCAATCCAGAAACAAATAAATGCCAGGGTTCCGCGCTTCTAAAAGGAAGAGTCACACTCCACGCAACATGCTTTACCATTTCCTCCATCCTGTTAAACTGAGGCGGTGGCCCAGTTCCCACGTGCATATGGTTAGGAATACCTGAGGAAGAAACAAACTAGTTATTACGGTTTGCATTTGTTCCCAGTAAAAAGCCACCTCACCTGCCAAGGGCGCTGCCAGTCGCCGGCCATATGAGTGCCGGCAGCCTGGGGACGTTACTGCGCTACAAACAAGCACAGCTCTTGCCTTCGTGACAAGAAACCTTCCAACAACTCCATCTCTTAGGTTACAATTTTAAATATTTCAGTACAAATTAGAAGCTGTTGTGTCACTGTACAATCACCCACGCTGCTCAACACGTTTTAGATCTTGCTAGGAAAAAAAAAAAAAAAAAGAAAAATCCTCAGCTTGAAATCCAGGTCCTTATCTTTTTTTTGAGACAAGGATCTCTTCAGCGTAGAAATAAAGATCCACGTGGGACTGGGTAAGCTGCGGTCTAAACCCTGTAGACAGGGCATAACCACTTTTATCAGGGGCTCCTTTTAATTCAAACAACAAAGTTATAGTGCACATTTAAAACCACAGTGCCGAACTGATCACAGGTGATTCCAGGGCAGCGAAAGCGGACAAAACAAACACTGAAAGTGCCCACGGATCACTGATACTGCAAATACAGGTGCAGGCACACAGAACGACCCGACGGCTGGCTCACCTAGCCAAATGCCTCCCAGAATTACTTCCTACCTTCTCTGCCAGGAAGAAACAAAGGGACAGTAGAGTAATACGTCCTTCTTACAGGCACAAAGTGGTCTCCTACCTGCAGTCTAGAGCTGTCTCACAGTAACTCTGTCAAGATGCTTTATGTTTAAGCACAAGAAAAAAAAAAAGTACATAATCTCAGCTGCAAATGACAGCACTTTTGAACTGTCCTTCCACCGGCATGTTTAAAGCCTGCCTACTCGCATCCGCAGTCAAGACCAAGGGTCTGCTCACATGAAGATTTTACCAGTCACATCAGTACAAGATGACTTATGGTTTCATGACCCAAACCTCATGAGATGCTTATGAAAGCAGCAAGTCGCTTTCTTCTCCTTGCTCCAGTTTTATTTCCCTCGGGAAGAACTCTAACGCTCCCCAGAAAAGACTCTAATTCTGCAAAGAGATAATTATACCTGAATGACCTCTCACACTGATGCTCAACTAGAACTCGGTCCCGACCTCGCACAGGGGTAACTCTGCCACACACCCCTCCCTCAGCCGGCCTGGCTGCTGCTGTGAACAGAGCAGCTTCCTCCTACCAGGCACAAACGAATTTGCCAATCCCAGTCAGGCTTTAGCTAGTGGAAACCAAACCTCGATGCTAGGAAATAAGCTGACAAACAGAGGAAAGTTCCCTCCTGCTCCTAGCAGGACATCACAGGAGCCTGATTATTCATTACCCATACCTGCCAACTGAGCACAATGCTCCTTATCTCCCGAACTCTGACTCCTGCCGCAGCAGCTGGTCTCACCGTAATTCACGCCGCACAAAGTCCCTGTGGCCTGTTCCACACTGGGCCCTCAGCTTCGCTGAAGCTTCCTCGTTCTCCACATAAAACGGGGCGGAGAGAGGGAAGGGGTCTACTCTAAAGTCCTGCCCAGACCTAATTCAATTAGCCTACACCGGCATTTTTAATTTCCCCTTTTTCTTTTCTGTTTTGTCGCCTCTAACCACCTCCACCGCACTTTCTCAGCGGCATGCATCACCATCACGTACCTACCCTGAGACCGGACCACGGCAGAGACAATTCAGCTCTGACCGACTCCACGAATGTGGAACTGCACTTGGCTGGGGCTGCAGTGGAAAACCAACACGCTGCACCCACTTACCCCTCAGCTCCCGGGGCTGTATGAACTGAGACTGCCCCGGAGTCCAGTTCTGCTCAGTGAGATTCATTTGGGTCATCTCTTGCTCGAGTCCATCCAAGGTGGATTCTACCGGTGACTCCCAGTTACTGCTCTTGGCTGGCGGGGGGGACGTCTCAGCTTGCACAGGTTTTGGAGGCACAGGAGTCAGCCCTTCCGAAGCGGGCACTTCATCTGCCAGCTTCCCCGCATCCCCAGCTTTGACTCTGGTCCTTCTTGCCCGGGAATAAGACTTCTTTTCAATTGGTCTGTCTGGCGGTGGCTGGGCAGCATCAGCAGCTGTGGCTTGGTTTTCCAAAGCAACCTCCTCCTTCACAGGGCTGCTGTGGACGTGTGCTGCTTCCACCTCAGGTGACTGGTCTCTCGGTGCCGTTTGCTCTGCACGCTTCGCTCGATAGTTGCTCTCCTGTTTCGCTTGCTCGCCGTTTCGAGACAGATGCTGGACGTTTGCTTCTGAAGCTCGGTAGCTTGGACGGGTTTCTTTGTAGCCCCCCATCCTCGAGTAGTTCCTAGGTGGGTGCATCCTCCCTGTACCTGCAGAGCTCCTGTTGGTGAAGGTTCGTGGGGGAGCTGAACTGCTGTCTGTACCTTGATGCCTTGGGGGCTTATTGGGCCTCTCGTTGGACCAGTTTGGGTCTCGCTGAGGAGGACTCCCAAACCTGAGGGAGAAAAATAGTGCAAATGACTGGAAAAAAGTCCCTGGGTGAGAGCTATCACTGTGCCAGAGATCCCCTCTCCGGGATGCAGCATCTAGAAATCCCGGGACCAAGACCCCACCCCAGGGCCAAAGCCAACAGCAGCGCTTTCCCTCTTTGGGGCTTCAGACCTGTCTCCCTCTGGGACAAGCCAGGCTCTAGTTTGACTTTGCTGCTCACCTTGGTTTGCGCATCCTCCTCGGCTTGATGTCGTCGGGGTTGTGAGCTGACCTGATGTCATAGCCATAAAGCGCGATCAGCTCCTGCCTGGTCTTGGGGGCCTGCTCGTCCTCCCGGAATTTGTCGTGTTCCCAGCGGCCCTCATCCTTCCACAGCTTCCGCTGACGGCCCTTTGGCCTGGAACAGTTACACAGGGAGGATCAAGAAGTTGTTGCAAAGCCAAGGAGATGTGGTAGCTTCAACCAGTCCCACACACAGACACCGAGCATTTCTAGGGCAGGGTGTGCACAGGAGACAGCGTCTCCTCTTCCTCGCGCTCTTCCTGCCCAGCAGCTGCTGGTTTACCCACTGCTATTTCTGAAAAGTGGCAAGAAGGGCCACTGCTCACTGGCAAGAGGCTTTCCTTGTGGGTTCTTTTGCACCACCCTCAGCCTCTCCTTCAAAACAAAGAGCCAAAACATCCTGGCAGGACACTGCAAGCAGGCAACCGAAGCACAGACCTTCCCAGCGCTTCACGCAGAAGCAAGGAGCTGTGCTGCCAAACGCCAGCCTGGGAGTTGGCCTCACCCTTCCAGAGCGAGGCAGACACGAGGGGGATGCTCACATACCTGACCTCCTCCTCCTGCGTCTGCCCGCGGAGGTCATGCTCAAAGAAGAGCCC
The DNA here is from genome assembly GCF_000690535.1 of Cariama cristata. NCBI lineage: Eukaryota > Metazoa > Chordata > Aves > Cariamiformes > Cariamidae > Cariama > Cariama cristata. The sequence goes on along the minus strand of NW_009607192.1, from coordinate 3,182 downwards.
TTTGCGCGGGATGTAAGCCGGGTTTCATCGTCATCCAGGTGCTTGGGAACTTTTTTCCCAACTTTGTTCTCAACAGGTTCAGTGCTCTCCTGTCAAAATCAGACAGCTCTTACCACTGCAGCAGTCCCGCTGCGAGAAGACCCCCACGGCCCAGAGAACGCATGTTTAACACCTACCTGCCCGTCCCCGCTTTGCCTCTCACCAGTTATAGCACCTTTGGAGTCAGGTTTCTCATCCCCTTTCTCTGCTTTTGCTGCTGACTCAGAGGAATCGTTACTATCCTGCTTCAGTTCAACTTTGGCACTTTCTTCCTCGCTGTAATCCTCTTCCTCTGCCTGAAAGAGCCCCAGTTACTCAAACATGCACCTTCAGCAACAGGTCCCCCAGGAATTTCCCCACACAAGTCCCCAGATCTGGAGTCAGTTCCCTGTTCCAGTTGTCAGACCTGACTCTTTCAAAGCAGAGGATTAGCTCCCGAGGTCCTTCCTATTCCTGTATTTTTACGTAAAAAGCAAAGACTAAATCCAACACCTCTCCCCACCAGTGACATCAGATCCAACAGTCAGGCTGTCTAGAACAGAGCCAGGACCAGCTCCCCTACAAAGCCGGAGCCTCTCACCGCTCCGAGAAGAAAGGGTTCAGGCAAGCTGGGGAGACAAGCGAACAAGGGCCCTCAGACCGTGCCTTCCTTCCCACACCGAGGGCCCGGATCCAGCCAGCGCCGCGTTTCCAAATTCCCTGGAGTTACTCAGCTGACTCACTCGGAGCACTCTGCTCGCAGGAGCGTGACCTCGTTTCACCCTCCAGGAGCCTGCAAGCCTTGCTTAGGCTGGAACTGACACTAAAAATAGCTCTGCGTGATTAACAAAAAGACTGCTCTATTTTTCTCTTTCAACACAGCGTATTTGCACATCAACTACTCCTTTTGTTTACGTTGGGGAAACCCAGACATGGCATTATTTTTAGGCACAGGAACAGAGTCATTCTGGCATGTCAGTGATGCAATACCCCCGCTGCTCCAAGAGCCCAGCGTGCACCAGCGCTGCCCTGCTTCTATGCGCACTGAGTCTTCGGGGAGCCTCCACGCAGGTTTCCAGGCCTGAAGAGCTGCTGCACGGTGAACGCAGGGAGCTGCCCCTTACCCTCCACGTGCCACCTCTACAGCCTGCTGCGGCCTTCCGCGCTGACGGCAGAGATTAATTCACAAAGTGACAGCCCCTACGAGCTTCAATTCCACCTCCCTCATTGTTTCCTGTTTTCTCTAACTGCTGTCCCTCTCAAGATTCCCAAAACAGCCGTCTCAAGAGAAGAGTTTTCACTAGAAAACCTTCATCGTAATCGTTAGAAACCAGAACTTCTTTAAACTTCCCGGAGATGTTAAACTTACAGTTCTGAACTAAAAATCCAGGGAAACCTACAGCCCCAGGTTGCTGCCCAGGCACAGGCAGGAGGACTCAGTGCGTGCGAGGTGGGATTTTCTCAGCACACACCCAGCGCAGAGCTGTCAGCGCCCTCGGGTGCGTTACCTCTCCAGCTGCTGGACGCAGAAGACAGGGATGCTGCCTGGGATGCTTCCAACCCAGCACTTAGGGTTCTTAATTCCAACTAATTAAGACGCAACCAGCATCCTACGCTTCCTTCCACTCCCTTCTTGGCCATGGCAAATCCTGCTCCCAGTATCCAACGTCTGAGGCGCTGGGCATTTTTTTTCCCCACCATACGTCCACCCCCCAGCAGCACAGGTGGCTTCTCCCCAGGGCTGGGCCCAGTGCGGGCTGCTCAGCACCGTGGACCATACACCAGAGAACTGCACGGCGAGGGGCTCAGACTGGGAGGGGCCGTCCTCCTCCGCAGCGGCGATGAGTACGCTGCAGGACGGCTCGCTTCGAGTCTCTGCACGGCTGGCGCAAAGCACGCGAGCTGGTATCTTGAGACAAAGGCAATCGCTGCCGACGGGGTCAGTGGAAGAGAACGAAGGACACAAACTGGGTTTTGTGCTAAAATTACGCAAGATGCAGTCACCCGGCAAAACCCTTTAAGCAGCAGGACAGAGACTCCTCTTACCTCTGAGTCTTCTGCACTTTCATAATCCGAGAGTACGGCTGCAGGGGAGAAAAAGGAGTTTGGTGTCAGGGCAGAAACAGAAACACAGCTTCTCCCTGAGCGTAACAGGCCGCATGGCGGGCGCCCGCTGGCAAAGGCACAGCGAGCAGCCTTTTTTTCAGCCCCTCCGTGGGGACGTCAGAGGCCAGCGCCGAAGCGTCCCTGATAAATACCATCGCCAGCTCACACAGGAGGAAGCGAGGGTGAGTTTGGGGCGTCCTGTCCCTGCGCCCCACGTTCACCTACTATTGCGAGCTACTATTTGCGATGACAACAACCGCAGGGCTATTGGAAAAGGCACTTTGTTCAGTTTTTACTTTTCGCACACAAACAACACTTGCAATGGCAGAGTTGTCACTCACCATCTCCTTCAATGCCATCCTCGCTTTCCTGTGGAGAGAGGGAGAGCAAGGTGTGTGCGTGCGGGGATTGAAGGTGGGCAGCCGGGTCCCTGCCGCATCCTACAACCACAGACGCAAATTACAACAAGGTTTGGCCCCGGTCCCATCGCATCCGCCCTTGGAAGTTCAGCTTCAGTGACCACGAAAGAAAAAACAAATTCAGGGCTCCCAGTACCTTTCTTCAAGATCCTTCTAGAGCTACGCTGGGGGAACGCAGCTCCAGAAAAAAAGGACAAACTGTGTTAACTGCTGGGGGTCTTCAGAGGGAAAAGAGCGACATCAACAGATAAGCCAGGCTCCCCTCCCTCCATAACAGAGGGCCAGACAGCTCACTCAGGGAAGGACAAGAGGATTACTTAAAGCAGGAGTCCAGGAATAACGAACAGACGCTGAGCAGGACCGAGCTCAGGCAGACATCTGCTAGAGGCTCCGGCCACAAAAACACAACCCCGTGCCCCAGAGAAGATGCTGGATAAAGCGAAACAACTTAAACGAGGAAAAGTTTCTAGTAAAAGAACAGACTGACCGAACTGTGCAGTAAAAATAGCCTCAGATCAAAAATAAAATCAGACAACGCATTAATGAGATAAGCTCAAACGCCAAAACAGCCAAGCAGAAATACGCTGCGATTCGGGAAGAACTTGAAATAACCGGCACTATAAACCCACGGCAGGACAA
>NW_009607191.1:19172-19423 GCF_000690535.1 Cariama cristata | reverse complement strand
AGCCCCTTCCCTTCCAACCCGTTTCTGACCGTCTCAGGTGCCCAAACCACTGCTGGCTTTATGGTCTGACGAAACTACGGCCATTTTAAAACGGATACAGGAGGGATGCAACTCCTGCAGGATGCGCTGCGGGACATGCTCAGGCTCTGCACGCTCCCCCTCGTTGCAGTTACCTACTTCAGCGTCCCCAAGTCCAGAAGTCGGGCAAGTCCATCAGCCTCTCCAGGAGACACAGTGGCCACCAAATATGC
>NW_009607191.1:15307-19063 GCF_000690535.1 Cariama cristata | reverse complement strand
CAGGCGTTTTTGACGCAGGTGTTTTAGAAGCTACCAGACCCACAGCAGCATCGACGGGTATAGAAAAGAAAGCCAGCCCACCGAAAAGTTAGCAGCATTTTGCAGAGAGCTGCCAAGCCTGGCTCTCCCTGGGAAAAGGCAAAGGGACAGGAGAGCCGAGCAGGCGATGCCGGCGCCGAGCCCGTCGCAGGGAAGGACGCCGGTGTGACACCCATCGCAGTGCTGGGCCTTGGCTGGGGTGGAAAAGGAGCCCCCTCCTCTGCTGTGCTCTGGTGACAGGCAGCAGGCACCTCCGTCTTTGAGGGGGCAAGGAGGCTGTACCCCTGAAATACCTTTTCCTCCTTAGAAATGGCACTGCTCCCTTTTTTTTCCCCTAAAGCAAGTTGTAAACACAGGCCATATATGCCCAGGACACCTCCAGAAATGTCTTAAAATCTTCCCTGATGGCCATCTTTTTCCGTGAATCCAGGGTGCTCCTAGAGATCTGGAGATGAAGGTCATGTTAGGGACAAGATCGAGACTGGGATGGAGCTGCAAAGTGCCTGCATTGCGTATCACACAGAGAATCATTGCTCCTGACGGCTGGAGTGCTTTATTGGCCAGATATAGCAGCCATTTTAATAAAAAATTTAGTAAAAATGAGACGCAAAGAGGTACTGAGTCAACAGGAGACGATGGTTTAGGACAGGAAGCGAAATTTTGGGGAGGAGGCTCGGCGGGCCATCATCTGAGGGGCTGCGGTCCAAGGCAGAGCTACCGCGAGAGCCTCTTGTGAGAGCGCCGTGGTTGTATCGTTACGGACCACAACGGCTTCAAAAATAGCCACGAACAAATATAGCAGCAACAAAGCAAATCACGGGCACGTTCCCAAACCAAAGGCCGAGCTGTGCTTCGAGGACACGAGTGACAGCTCTCGTCTCAGGGACCTGCGTGTTCTCTAACATTTGAAACTGCGGCCGTGGCGAAGGGGCATCAGCAGCTACGGGAGTCGGCTTAGAGATGCTAAGCGACTACAGGATAACGTAGCCATGCACATTACTTGAAGATTAAGATACTATTTAACCCATTTTTTAAATCTATTCTTAAATTTGTTGAGAGCCACCGTGCTGTCCCTCTCGTCCTTTCTGGAGCACGTCAACTTTTGATGCCTGTCATTTTTAGACCTGCAGTGATTGTGTCACTGCTCCAGCCATTTAAACAGACACCATCCAGCAGCTCCTTCACCAAGCTCTTACTCCGTTTGCAAAAAAAACCCCCCGAACTCACAGCAATAAAAGGAGGAGTCACCCACGCTGTCACGGTCTGAAGCGAGGAAGAGAAATGAGTTTGAGAGAGGTGCCCACGTAGGTAACACGACCGTTCGGTCAGGAGCGGCTGTCCTGCTGCCCCTACGGCCTGGGAACAGTGCAGTGCCTCGCTGCAGAACCGCACCAGGAGTTTCCCTCGCCTGGTCCCACGTGCTGACCACATCTGCACCCTTAGCGAGGTTAGTCGGAGGCTTTGCTCAGCCCAGTGCACTCAATCTCTGTTTTCTTTTTTTCTCCAGAAATGGTTCAAGCAGCGCCTGGCAGAGTGGAGGAAGTCTGAAGGGCTGCCCTCCGAAAGCGGGTCCGTCAGGGACTAGAGGATGCTGCTCCCATCCCCACGCCTGCTGCACACGATGGGGAAGCTCTTCGGAGAGGGTTTCCCTGGGGTTCTTCTGTTGCAATAGGTTTTGAGATACAAAGTCATGCCCTGCTATTTAACATAAGTTTTATTTAAAGTGTACATAACCAGGAAAAAGCTGTCTATATATATGTGTGTGTGTGTGTGTGTGTATACAGCTTCTGATGGCTGCCTAACCTGTCGAGTGATTCCCACCCATTAACCACGGCTGCACAGGGCAAGGCCACCTCACGCCCTTCTCCCAGGCTCACGGAAAAGCTGCCATGAAAGGTTCAAACACAGAAGCGGGGAAAAAAAGAAGATTTCTTTTCCTTATGATCCTCAGAGGCAAAGTACGCGTGCTGGCTTTAATATACAGATCACCCAGAGAGGAGGGCACCTGGAAAACCAGATGTGTTACAGTTCAGGTGATCTCGGCAAACCGAGCACCTACACCATAACCAGACCCAGCCAAGCCCCCCTTGAATGCATTTCTCACATTTCTGTTAAAGGTCACCAAAGGGAAAGAACTGGGCTTGCTTTTTTTTTTTCCCCAATGCATTAATAAAAAACATTTTTTTGATGAGAGGAGCTGTGTTATGTCCCTGCTTGTGCTCCCTGCCCGAATCGCAGGAGCCAGACCCCTTCCCCGGGGAGGGCAACGCTTCTCCCAGGCAGCCTCAGTGGGCACCGTGGGTTTTCCCTCTTGCTGCAGGTATACCCACAGACATGGGCAACCTCCTCTTCTGGGGCACCCACGGGTCCATCCACAGCCCCACGCACGCCCCAGGCCCCAAGGTGACAGAGGTCGGTGGTGCTGGGGTTCCCCCGTCGGTGCTGGGGTTCCCCCTGGCCTCCATCCTCCAGCCCGAGGGATGCGGTTGTGCTGGGGCTCTTGCACAAAGCCCTGACGTTCTACAGGACAACACGTGGGCTAAAAAATAACCAGCGCCGCTGCCCAGTGACCTTATATTGCTCAAAAGGGTTTAAAAATCCTCTGCTTAGTGGATTACTGAATCAATTAGTGGATCCTCTGATTAATCCTCTTCTGGTTTGTGGTCACCTGCCTCTACTCCTTTGAAAGGAGAATCAGCTTAACACAGGGAAGATTAAGATGCGCTGGCACTGACACTGCCCCGTGCTGTCATTTATGGCTTTTGTTCCTCGCCGGAGAGCATCTCTCTTGCCTCGGTATCTCCAGCCCATCGCCAGCGGTTGGGCGAAGCACACCGAACGTGCAGGAAAGGGAGGAAAGCGATCGCCCTGTGCCATGTCCCACGCAGGCTGTGCTGTTCCCCTGCAACCCAGCTGCCAAACTGACTCGCCCTCACACCCCACTGGAGCTCAGAGCTTGTCCTGCAGAGTCCGGCACCCATGTCTGTTCTCTTCTCAGTCTCCGCAACGCGCCTTCTCCCTTACGCTGAGGGGAACTCTGCTGTTTTGACTTAGGCTCCAAAAATCCCAATGCAGAGCTCCATCATTTTGCCCAGGGTCATGCAACGGAGTACCTGTACTGCACAGATTTCACCCGTCTGTGTAACTGGCATCAAAGACACATGCAAAGCAAAAGGCTGGATCTGCCCGTTCTCCAGGTGTTTGAGAAAACCGGCCCCAAATCCAACCCACCCCAATGCACGTGCCACCCCAGCATTTCCAAAGCCTGTACTAACTTTTTGCACCTTATCAAATCCAGCCCCAGATCCGGAATTTTGCAGCCTTTTGTGTTTCTACTTCTGTCACAAGCACAAAACTCGGAGCGTCACTAAGAAGACCTCTAAACTTCAGCAAAAATTTTGAAACCCAAAGTCAGGAGTTGCGTTGCACCAACCTCTTGCGCGCCGTTGGCTTTGGTTTGCCACATTTCTTTGTGGGAAAGAACAATTCCTGTGCTGGCTTCCTCCAGCGGTTGTTTCATTACTTCTTTAACGATTGCAGCAGAAGAATAAGACGAGTGATAAACTCCGGACATAACGCGTCCTGGGGAGAGAGGGGTCCCGCAGTTCGGTCAAATTCTGCTCCTTTCCCCTGGTGACCATGTTAGTGACCGTGCTAGTGAACTCCCCAGAGAAGGCCAGTAAAAGTGGCTGCTGGCAAGGAAGCCTCCCTGCCGGG
>NW_009607191.1:0-15276 GCF_000690535.1 Cariama cristata | reverse complement strand
CCGTGCCGGCTCCGGGTGTGTTTTCCAGCCACAGCACAGCCCGACGACGTTCCAAGGGGCGATGGGGGCCGCTGGCCCCGGCAGCGGGCTGTGGGTCTGAGGGAGCTCAGCACCGCATCGGACAAGCCAGGTCCTGGATCCGAGCAGAACAAGTTGCCTTCTGAGCTTTGAACACATCTGGATTGAATCGAGCTGAGCCCATGGGAGGTCTTGGGGGGCGAGGACAGAGCCGGACAATTCCCACGGGAGCAGGGCCAGCTCCCAAAGCTGCCGGCCAGCTCTGAACCCTGCCCCGCCATGCCAAGGGAGGACAAAAGCAGTCGTGCCTCCACCACTCGCACCGCGACACGAGTGCGAGGGGATGCCCCATCTCTCTCCAAAGCGGTCACGGCCCCTACAGCCAGGCATTCCCTCACCCCCCTCTGAAAGAGCCTTCCTGCGGCCCCGGCTGAGGCCAGCGGCATCACGCTGGGCAACACGAATGTGCTACACCGTGCCACGTGTCAGCCGGTTGCTTTTTATAATTGCAATTAAGAAGTGCCAACCAGCAATTCCTACTGGAATTAGAAAGTTCCTGTCTCTTCTCTTTTGATTCTCTTTCCATCTCAAAAACGCTTTTTAAGCCACAATCCATCTAGCATTAGCCCATCCAGCCACCCAAAATCCAGGTCTTTTGGAAGTGGAAGAGCAGTGGCTTAATCACACTGGCCAAACCCAAATCAACAAGGTGCCACGGCCGGCACAAAACGGGCTGAGAGCTGATCATCTCCGCGTGGCAGGGAAGCAGCACGTACCTTTTGCAAGGCTGGGCCAGTTCCACGAGCCTTGGTGTGGCCACCGTCTGCTTTGCGGCCTTCGTCACTTGGCCACTCAGCATCCCACAGGGGCACACAGTCAGGATGCAATCTTTTGGCCCGATCCAGCTCCAGGGTCTGAGGGCTCACAATTGCCTCCTGTGCCAGCTTGGAAACCTGTGGAAGAACGGGAGGAAGGTCCTTACGGGTGCTCCTGGCGTTCAAGGGTGACCAGCCTGCAACTCGGTGTACCCGGGTTCACAGACACCGACCACACACAGATGGGACACGAGCCTGTCCACAGCTCTGTCTGGCACCAGCCAAGCTGCGGAAGGAGAAATCGCTGCCTGGCCAGTCCCACAACCGGCCCTCCAGCCTCCTCTTACTCATAGCCCTTTGCCCAACCCATTCCCCGGCTCTGGAGAGCCCAATCAGACCCTTGTCCATCTCTCCCCATCCATCCCCACGACTGCAGGCTGGGTACAGGTCTGCCCTTCTCCGGGGATGCCTGTTGGGAGTCAGTCCATGCTCTGGATGGAGAGGACGAGTCCTGCTTTCCAGCCCAGGAAGCAGCTACATCACCCTCACAGACAGCAGCGCATCCAGGGATGCCATGAAGAGAGCAACCAGCGACCGAGCTCCCGTGCCCTCCCCTCTGTCCGGCGTCCCTGCCGTGCGTGGTCCTCAGGGACGCTGGATTCGCGAAAGCCACACTTAGAGTAGCAGGTCACCTTCCTGACCCGGGGCTCTGCGAGATGCTGTAACCGCGAGGATGCTCTGGCCAAGGCCCCCGCGTTTGTACCCAGTGTTGGCACCTGCTCGGGTTCAGAACGGGAGAGGGATGCGCAGACACAGGGCTCATCCACCGCAGCCCACAGGGACACTCTCCCTCTCCAAAGGGATGAGCACCCACCCCCCTGCCTCTGCAGACATGGTCACAAGAAGGAGCACTCTTACTTTCCCAGCACCCATTATTTTTCTTTAACCTGAACTATAAGGTAATTTTAGCGCTATCGGGATTTGTACGTCTTAGCCAATATTACTTTTTTCCCCAGCTGTCGCCCACTCACAGCCGGGAGAGCAATGTCCGTAACGAGAGCCTGCGTAGCCAGGTAAAAGTGCAGAGAAATTTCTTCCAGAGTAGTGTTTTTCATATTTATCTTCCTGGCTGAATCCAATAATTTCCCTGCTAAGGAGAGACGCTCAGATTTCAGGGTAAAAGTGCTGGTGCAGCTAACTGCATTCCTACAGCAAAAGTGATTACTGCTCCAGCGTGGGACTTCTTTTATGGTTGGACTCGATGATCTTAAAGGTCCTTTCCAATCTAAACGGCTCTATGACTCTGTGGTTCTTCCCCGATTTTTCAGAGGGTTACTGATGCCAAGTCCTGCTCCTTTCCCAGCCCAGAGACCGCAGCCAGAAAACCTCGCCTTTGCCATGGCAATGAGTGTGATCTGAGATCGCCCCAAGCCCTTTCACCCCTGCCAAAGCAATGACCCACCTGCAAGGAGCAAGTTCAGAAATACATCTCTAAATTAGGCTTCTGGTAAAACACTTAAAATACACGTCGTGTTTGCAGGCTCGTGCCCTCTGTATACACAGATGGGAGCACAGCCGCCCGGCTACGAACACGACTGCGCTCCCTAGGAGCTAAACAGGCCGTTCCCATCGGGTTTCTCCACTTTCCCAGGCTGCTTTATCAGGGGATGCAGCCCAGATGCCTCCCTTGGCTCTCCTGCTATTCTAGGCTGCTCCAGCCTGGCTGTTTTCCATCTCTCAGAGATTTTCAAAGAGAGCATCTCACTCCAAAGAGGCAGTTTCTCTCCGTATCACAACCCCCAGGCGGCACCCCCAGCCACTTTCTCCCCTCCATAGCACACACTGGGCACATCCCAGGGATCCAGGATCCAGGGTGTAAAAACTCAGGACAGTTTTCTGCATCGCTGTCCCCTCCAAATCTCACTCCGCCACCTCCCCACCTCTCTGGCCAGCAGGAACTGTGGCCGGGCCAGCCCCAGGATCCGCGGGGATGCCTGGTAGCTCCGTGCAGCTCCCAGGTCACTCCGGGGACCGGTGCAAGCAGAGACTTGGCTCTGCCGCTCACAGATATTCCCCCCAGACCAGTTAAACCAGGCTGCAGCTGGGATGTTCAAGCCTCACGTTCGCTGCAGCAGAAGGCAGCTCTGTCTTGTGGCTATTTCCAGTGTAGAACCCACTCATCCCATGAGAGAGTCCGTCCAGGGCTCCTAACCCCCGCAGTCCCTGCCCTGCATTTTGCCCTCTCTTATACCCATCCTCTGCTCCGGTATTTATTCCTTGGAAGCTGCACTGATGCTACAAGACCCAAGGACCTACCTCTCACCTTTGCTGTAGGTAAGCAGCCTGGTATTTTTTAGGTTCAGACAAGTTCAGCAGCCGATCAGAAGGGAAACCAAAACCCTCTAGCAGGGGACGCTCCCAGGTCGTTGATTCCCGACCACAGCCGTACAAGAAGAGGGATCTCGAGGAACAGCACAGAAGAGTCCGTAAAAGGCAGCTGACAGAGAACGTGATCCTGGCAGATGGTGTCCTCAGCCTGGTTAAACATCCACGTCTGCTGTATGTACCAAAGTTGGCACCGGTGCACACGGAAAAGCCATGAACAAATGGGCATTTACACTTGAGATTTCCTGACCTTACAGGTAAATGCTGTTTGCATACGCAGGGTCCTCTTTTCAGCACCCTCAGTGCATTGCTTTCAAAGTCCAAGCCTTTCCCCGGACCGTTTCAAGAAGCCACTCCACAACACAAACCTAGCAGCATCTCTGTCGTTCAGCTCTGCCAATTTAGAAACCTCTTTGTGGCAACGGCTTAACAGCCCCTTGTGCCCTTGCAGCTCCTTTCCTCTCGGGATGTCCCCAGGCTTGCCCAGCGCGTGCTCGCCCAGCTTTCCATCAGCCACAACCGTTGGAAGGTGCCCGTCATCACCAGGGAGAGGTGAGCAGGACAGCGGGAAGGGCTGTCAGACGGACACCGTCCGTCAGAGGCAGAAGCTCTCGGGAGGATGAGAGCCCCTGAACTGATGACAGTGGCAGAGGAGAGAAAACTACAGACACGCGTGTCTTGCCATCCCTCCAGGCAGAGGAAAGCCAGGAGTGCCACACGGTTTTCTCTCTATTCCCACTGCTAGGACTTCCCACAGACTAGCAACCACCATCCTGTCTCCAGAAGAGCTTCACCCCCTCCAACAGAGCTACAGCTGAGTTGCTTCAAGTAATGCACCATCACCCAGCGCCACTGAAGTTCACATTTTTTACATCATTTTTCACTTCTGTTCCCAAACATGGACTAGTTCTTCACCGTGCAGTGACAGCAGAGGTCTAACTCAAGGCAAGAGACCTGGATGCCTTCCAGCCAGCAGATTGCTGCAAGATCTCTCTGTTCATGGCACTTCCTCATCTTTATCCTCAAGATTTAGGCCAGGCTCCAAGAGGATGCAGGGGATCCCTAACTGTGTGCAGGTCCCTGGCTGGGCTGCGTCAGCCCCAGTATGGACAGGGAACACTCCGGGGACAGACGGTCCCGCTGTATGCACACGTGTGACACGTACATGTCCCCATCAAGGCAGGCATACACGTGATGTCTCTGCCTCCAAGCCAAAGCACAGCCCTTGGTTGGGTTTTTTCGTTAGAGCAGTGGAAGATGCTCCCGTGCCCTTGCAGACCGAGATCAAGGCTGGCTCCGACGGCAGCTGATCCGAACCCGGAGCTCTGCTCAGACCAGCAACCACCACGTGTTGCAGAAGCCCCTCCCGCAGCCAGGCAGAGGGTACGAGGAAATAAAAGGGCACCCAAACTTAGCATCCCCCAGTTCCTCCTCATTTTGGCAGTCAAGCACCTGCGCTGACTATGGTCTCATAGCCCTTTCTCCCCTGCTACAGACAGCCCCGGTCCCAGGCACCAGTGGGTCTCAGTGGCATGGAGCTCCCTGCGAAGCAGCAGTGGCAGGAGAGGAGATGGCATCTCCCCTTCCCTGGGAGCCAGCACATCCCCCGGAGCAGAGAGCACCCTCTGAGCTGCCTCCTTCCCAAAACGTGCTACCACGTCACCGACCTGCGCTGGTGCTTGCCAAAATCTTGCTTGGGCTTGGCCAACGCTGCTGTTCTTGGTGATAGTCGAGCTCTCGCAGCACCCCGGGAGAGGGTCCAGATCGTCTCTTGGTTTCCCCCCACGAGCCTAGCAAGAACAGCAAGGGTGTGAAATTTCAGAAACATGCACAAGCGTGAAATGTGCTTGCTGGGGTGATCCTTCCTGCCTAGGACGGGACCCACACGCCATCCCTGTGGCTCCCCACAGCTCTGAAGTGCCGCTGCCATCCCCGGAGCGCTCCCCTTCTCTGGCACCGAGTTTCCTAACCCTGTCCAGGTGGTTGCTGTCCACTCAAAAAGAAAAGAGCCTTCAAGTGATGCGTCTGGTTTTACAGTTACCAGGGGGTGTGCAGAAAGGGTCGTTTCACTACATCTCTGAAACCCCTGGGGGAGTTTCGTGATTGCATTTTTCTTGCCTCACCATTGCCACCTAACCATACCACAGGTATGACAGTAAAAATAATAATAACGTTACGGTCAGGGTGTGCCATGGAAAGTGGGTGAGGTTTTGCAGCGGCACATCAGTGGTTACTCTCCTGTGCCCAGGGCAAATTTGGAGTTGCTCATCCCCCACTGAGAGAAAGGCCATGGTGGGACAGGGTACCAGAGCAGTCGGGACAGGGAACAGCAGGGCGATGGGGTTTTTTTGAGCACAGTGACAGAAGAGATGTTACCAAGAGACTGTTGCCCTGGCTTGTCAAGCCATAGCTTGACCACATAATGCAGACAGCAACCCTGTTCCTAAAGCCGGGCTGTGTCCTCCAGGACAGAGCAGCCTGTGGGTCCGACGAGGTCTGGTCTCATTGCCCCCCAGCACCATCCCACCCCACAGCAACTCCATGGGGCAGCTCAGATGGGGCAGCAAAGGCAAGACTTGGCTCAAGCCCGGTTTTTGGATAGAAAACAAGAAAAAGCAAATTGAAGAGAGCCCTTCGCGTGCTCAACATCTCAACCTGTTTTTTTGGAGCCACTTCTGCTCTTGAGAAGAAAGCAGTAGCAAGACAAAGGCAAAGGGTCTGCACTGGCGGAGGTCCCATCAGTCCCCAGCCCTCCAGCCAGGGCTGTCGGGGCATCTCCTCCCCGGGGATCGTTTGCACAAGCCGCTTGCTTGGGTTCTGCGAGGGTTCTGTGTCCTGTCAAAATTGCCGAAGAGGACAAACATTGCCGTTGAACATACAGTTAAACCAACAAAGCATAAAGAAGCTACTGCTGTACTCCAAGCCATAGAACACACTCCCGAACCCCGGCGCCTTTGCCTCCATCCCTTCAGAGTGCGCTTAAGGGATCTCTCTCTCCGAGTAACTTCCCATCCATTTCATCTGGTGAACCCACCAGCCCATGGGTTTTTGTGCTCCCTCTCGGATTGCAGAGACAGGAATTTGCAATTCCGCCCTGACTGCAGGGTCCCTTTGGGACACGGCAGGGAGCGAGGGAAGGTGCTGTCCCGGTTAATAACACGCCATGCAAGCCCAGCAGGCAGGAGATGGATGATGTCCTGGCATCCAGGAGCCCAGGTGAACAGCAACACCTGCTATCAGCACCCTTGTGGTTTACTGCAAGGCACCACGGGACAGCACTCTGCCCACACGGCTTTAGGAGGACAGGCAAAGATGTATTTCTTTAGTTAGCGTTTTATTTCAGTCCGTTTGGCACAGATGCTATAGAGACACAGGAACATACATGCTCTGTGCCCTAGGAGCAGCACTGAAAATGTTTTTACTGAATTTTCATCAGACCAAAACCTTCCAGGAATCCCAGGCATCACTCTCTGCTCGTGCTGATCAAGTGTCCAGGCCTGAAACCCCAGCGTCTGGGCAGCGCAACTAAGGCAGCAGAGCCCTAGAGAGGAGCAGGGACACCAACAGAGATGTTCGCTGACAGAGAACGGTCTGTGCTTTGGGGAAATACCTGTGGTTTCTCTGATGGGGCTGGTACCTCTAGTGAGATGCTGAGCCCCAGCAAACACTTGCCAGAGAGCTCAGCACCACAGAGACCCCTGCAAAGGGCAGCCTCGCCGCACGCTCCCTGCGAGATGCCGGCCGACTTGTCTCCCCGTCACGCCTGAACACCGGTCACAGCCCTGCAAACACGGCTCCCACTGAGATCCCACAGAGGGAACTGCCGGGAGGACTTTGGCCCCCTCCCGCCAGTTCAAGACGGGACACGCTCAGGAAGGCAGCCAAAGGCGTTTCGGGAGCCAAAAACCAGTTTCAGCTGTTCGTTCCCAAGCAGCTCCTCAGAGGTTTTTCCTTGCAAAGGGGTGAAGGATTACCACGCCGAGGTGTCCTCCCCACAGCCCAGCCGGCACGGACCCACCACGCAGCCACCGCCAAACCCAGCACGGAGCACACGTGGCCCCAGTGTCCCACGCCGCTGCCTCGGACACTGCTGTGCAAAGCGTGCACCAGGACCCAGCCAAGGAACGGCTCACACGTGCGTCCAAACCAGGTCCCTCAACTCACTTGACAATTGTTAAGTATTACTCTTTTTTCCAATTACAAAAGATTACTTTCTACTCTTTTATCATGGCAAAAGCTCTGGACACACAGGCATGAAAGCTCGCACCAGGACCCAGCCAAGGAACGGCTCACACGTGCGTCCAAACCAGGTCCCTCAACTCACTAGACAACTGTTAAATATTTTTTTTTCCAATTACAAAAAAAGATTACTTTCTACTCTTTATCCCAGCAAAAGCTCTGGACAGACAGGCATCCCCACACAGGACGCACCTGCAGCAGCTCTGCAACTTGAAGGAGCTGAGCCACCTCACTGACACGGGGACAGTCCCGGGGGGGCCGTGGCCGTTCATCCCGCTTCACGCTTCCCAGCAGGGAAAAGGAGACCTCGCAGCAGCCAGAGACAGAAACACCTCCCCTCCGCTGCCTGAGCTCACACAGACCCGGTGCTGAAGAGGGATCAACCCCCTTTGAGATCAGCTCCCTGTAACGCAAAGGGTCACAGCTTCTCTTTTGAAGGGGCAGGACGGTCAGACGTTGTTTGTCATGAGAAGCAGAGGGAAGGGGAAAACCAGGCATCATTTCCTCTGTGTGTTTATCATGGTGTCATCTGATACATCGACTCGCTGCTCGGCGTAAATCCCCGACCGATCCCTCCCCAAGAATCATAAAATCTTTATCGTTGGAAGAGACCTCAAAGACCATCGAGTCCAACCGTATACCCAATGCCACCATGCCCACTAAACCCACTAAACCATGTCTTGAAGAGATGTGGGACATGGCCTGGACAGCCAGCCAGGAAGCCAGGGCTGGGAGGGTTTCTTACCTGTCGTGTGAGCGTGCAGACAAGTAACCAGAAACTGCAAAGACAAGAAGAGGTGAATTTAAAAGCTTGGTAACACCTGCAGCCTGGGCTGCCTCTCTTCAGTGTGAAATAATCCCAAGGCAGATGAAGCGTGCACATCTCCACAGGATACAACTGCTTGGCAAGTATTTGTATTGTTCTTCCCCCGTACCTTCCCGGTGCAGCAATGCACCTGCATGTGAAGTGCTCCTCTCCCATGGCTGCTCCTCACCGGGGGGTGCCGGCAGCCCTCGAGGCTGTAGGATGGAGCACCCCCAGCACCTCATCCCCTCAACAGCATCGAGTCATGGAATCGCAGAATCACAGAAAGGTTTGGATTGGAAGGGACCTTAAAGATTGTCTAGTTCCAACACCCCTGCCATGGGCAGGAACACCTTCCACCAGACCAGCCATCCCTTCCCTCCAGCCCGTCGACGGCACTGCACAGCTCGGTGTCGTCAGCAAACTCACCGAGGGTGCACTCCACTCACTGCCCACATCGCCCACAGAGATGTTAAACAGCGCCGGTCCCAACCCCGACCCCTGAGGAACGCCACTCCTCACCGCTCTCCACTCGGACATTGACCCCAACCCTGAGTGCGCCCACCCAGCCAGTTCCGTGCCCACCGAGTGGTCCATCCCTCAGATCCATCTCGCTCCAATTCAGAGGTGAGGATGTTGTGCAGGACAGTGTCAGACACTTTGCACAAGTCCAGGTAGCATCATCCTCCTGGGACATGCACCAGCAGCCACTCCTAACCTGCAGGTTCCCACCTGGCTCACGTAGCTACCCCTTATTATTGCCTTCAGTAACCTCAAGGGGACCTTTTGAGAGCCTCGAGGGAGTAGTGGCTGTATTAAACGGGGACTCCACAGCAGTACAAAACAAACTGCCACGTTTTAAAGGAGGGGGAGGCAGGAAAACCAGAGACATGGCAACACCGGCACTGCGTGGAAACCAGGCATGATTTCAGGGAGCCACATTGCCCCAATGGCAGCAACAGCCAGGCAACGGGCTGGCATCGCTTTGCCCAGCAGATGCTCTCACCTGCGGTGCCAGGGGCCTGCCGGTGCCCACCAGCCGTGCCATGCCCGGGAGCCCTCCCGCTGGCCTCGCAGCAGAGGGAACCGCTCCCGCGGCGTTTGGTTCTCCAGCGGCACCCGAGGAGCGAGAACCCGGCTGCCAGTGAAAGTCTGAGCCCAGTGGGCAGGGGGGTACATGCAGGGACCCCGCAGAGGCGGGCTGGGTGGGCACCCAGCCTTTGTAGGTGGGTGAAAAGACCTGTTTTAAAGGTGGCTGTCCCAGAAAGGCCTCGAGTGTCTCCTGCAGCATTCCTGGTTCGGGTAAATGAAGCCCAGACCACTGGTTAGGGTAAAATTTTCTGCTTTATGCGTCTGTTCCAAAGGACAAAACTATAAAACCCTCATACAATAAATGTGGTTGCAAAACAGGTCCTTTACAGAACTGCTCCTGGATCACATTCTTGGAGTCTAATTACAAGGACACTGGGAGAGTGACACTCATCAGCAACTCGTCTTCCTCGCCTGCTGTGCTAACAGAAATCACTTTCAAAAAAACAACAGGTTTTTCACATGTAAGACTGCTTGCTCGAGGACAACCTGGACTAAACCGAAATAAGCCACTCAGCCTGATGGAAGAGTCTCTCATCTTTGGTGCCAATTTAACCTAATTGTCACTATGTTAAATTACACGGGTTTGTTTTTTCCCCTGTAGGCAAAGACACACTTACTGTCTTACTGTATTCATTTTCTTGTTCTTACCTCCTAAAGAAGCAGTAACCAACCCAATTTCCAAAGATTACTAATTTGCCACTTCCTTAAAAGCCTGCTCCAATACAGCAACAACAAAAATTGTCACTGTCAAAAAATCCTAGTTGCAGCACTTTAAATTTCTGACACTGTCAAGAAGTGAGGTCTCATCTTTAACAGAACAACCCTGTTAACAGGGTTCTGTAAAACCTGTGAAGTAAACATACCTCAGTTTAAGCCTGAGACATCAAGCCAGGTGAAATTCACTGGATACAGCTTTGTTCCACTGAAGTCAATGCTTGATTCCCACCTGGGAAGGAGCCATCTCAGCCCATCTAAGCTATATAGCCCCTTAACTCTGCTGTCTGAGAGACTAATTTTCCCCTACAAATATGCTAAAGGATATACTACTTTTCAAATGTATTTTCAAACCACTATAAATTAGATCTTCTTAGCAACTAGACATCATTTTCAGAGGAATTCCACACCCACAAGGAAAAGATATTTGTACATGTCAGTCACCATGCGGCTAACTGACCATACCCTAACACCTCATCTCCCTCAGCTGCAAATACCACGTTGCAGGAAAAGAGCTGTCACTCTGCTTCCAAAACCAGCTGCGCTATCAGCTCCTTGGCATCCTTCATGCTGGAGGAGATCTCAGAGCCATCTTCTGCCACGTGGGTACCAATCAAGAACATCTTCCTCTCGTCCCCAATATCAGACAGTGCCAGAGCATCGTGGATATCGGTGATGCAATATGCACCTTCGAGGTCCTGATAAACAAAACCAGAACGAGCCTGTTAGTTGCAAGAGGCGGTTGCTTTGAGCCACTGCCTTTGTCCAGGGAGGGGAAGGGTCTCAAAGGCTATGGGGTCACCATTCTTGCGTACCTCCTATTAGAACAAGTTCCCATACCCTGAAATGCTTCAGGAAAAGAAAAGTGCTTATCCTTAACCTAATTTCTTCCCAAAGAAAAACAGGTACAGTTCTTCTAGTAATTCTAGTTCTGATAACAATGCAAGACTACCTGTACGAGGCAGACAAAAGCACCCCAAGCGCCCAGCAGAGTCACAAGAGCAGTGCAAATATACAACAGTCATGCCCTGCACACCTTCTCAGCCACCGGCGTTTCCGACTCCGGGACCTGGAGAATCAGTAGTAGCATTTGCGTTTGATGAAGCCAAAGCCTGCACTTGGGTTCAAGAGTAACACAAATGACTACTAGTAACACAGAATCATAGAATGGTTTGGTTGGAAGGGACCTTAAAGGCCATCGAGTCCACACCCCGGACACCTTCCACCAGATCAGGTTGCTCCCAGCCCCATCCAACCTGGCCTTGAACACTTCCAGGGATGGGGCACAGCCCTCAAAAAGGAAAATCTGGGCTTAAAAACTGGGCTGTTCTGTCATCTGACCGTACCACAGGCACAAGTCTATTCCAAGTACAGCACCAGTCATCGACACTTTCACAGAGACCTTGGGAGAAAGCCCTGCCTTGTGAGGAAAGCTGCTCTTCTCTCGTGCTTCAGCAGCAGCCTTAGGAGCAACCAACCGGACAATCTGAAGGCAAATAACAGTGCTTCACTTTTTGGCTGCTGCTAGGTAAAGCGGTACTTCTAGATAGACATTTAGAACAGGAACCCAACTCCAGGTCTAACCGTGGTCTCCCTTGCAGCTCTCAAACCTTGCAACTCTACAGCAGTTTCCACCATTATTTCCACCCGCAGCTCTGACTGCACCGTCTCCGAGCACAGGATCTGCATCTTGCAGATCCAAAACTCAACCTCAGATTATTTTCTTTTGCGGTCAACAGGTGTCCCAGAAAGACCCCCAGCTCCCCAGCTCCCAGCCGTGTAGCCTCCTTAAAGGCATGAAGCCTCCTCTGAAAGGCTCTGTTGCTGTTTCACAGCTGCTGCCAGCCCAAGCGCAGCAAGCAGCAGGGAACTCTTACCTGCTTGTTGGCCAGAACCACCACGGGCAGGGTGGAGTTGTTCTGGATCAGTTGATGAAGCAGCTGCTTTGCCACCGGCAGTCGGGCATGATCGGCCGAGTCCACGACATAGATCAGCAAGAGCACTTTGGGCAAGTACATCTTCCAGTAGGAACGCAGAGGTTCACTGCCCCCGACTGGAAGAGAAGACAGCAGCACAGGACTCACCAAGTACTCCACGCAGCACTGCTCCCAGAGCTGCCCACAGCAGGCCCTGCACTGAAAACCCAAGGTATTTGGGCTACCAAAACCTCTAAGTATTTGGGCTACTGTATATCAGACTGGAAAAAGCTTTATTTCCCCCAGTCAAGTCCCATGCAGGCATATGTGTATGCTCTGATGGGGGGGAAAAAAAAATCTTTCCATTTTAAGTTCTTTTTTTGGGAGGATTCTGGGTTCGGTTTCTTTATGGTTGCTTTCTGCCTTGTTGCTTCTTGCTCTCAAGCCAGTAGAGAGAGTAGAAAGAGGTTCAGTGTCCATAAACGCCATGTGAGAATGTCCCCATATAACCTATCTCCACATGCCTATCTCATCTTAAGACAAAGCAGGCTTACAATTTCCAAAGAAATTGAGCTCTGAGGTGGGGAGGGCTCTCACCAGATCTGTACAACACTAGGGACTAGTTCAAAACTCCCACAGCTTTCATACTGCCAATAACCGGAGGTGCTTAGGAAGAGAGAAAAATCAAGCCCCAGAAGACGCTTCAGGCAATCCTCGGTAGAAATCTCTGCACAGGACACATCTCTACCTGTGTAGCTTTTCTCTGCTGGATACAGAGGAAAACTGTCCACCTTCAAAACCAGGCCTTATAACAATTCTGTGGTGAAACCCCACGCAGCAAGTTTCTCGAGACTGTTGCTCGCATCTGGAGACAAAAAGAGTTTGGCAGTTTGCTGAGTTTAACGGGAGCAGGAATAGCTAACAGTACAGTAAGTATTTCAGACGCGTTTTCAGCTCTCCAGGTCTTCTCTCAGGTACACTGCAGAACCACTCACTCAAAAGTACTGAGGTGCTCAAGGCACGGATGAGTCTCCCAAAAGCAGCAAGTTTTCAAAGCAATACATCTGGGGTTCCCTATAATTGTCTCCTGCCTTACACAGGAGTTCTTTTCAAAACTAACTTGCTAGTCAGCCATCTTTTACTGCCCTCAGTGACTTTGTTCTATTTCAAAGCAATTTTGCTTTCACTTAAGTCAAAATGATTCAGTAGTTTCAAGAATGTAGGAAGGGAAGCAACATCTTCCACTACAGCATGCCCACCTCTTCTTCAAGAGCCCCAGCGTATCTGCAGGCAGAAGTGCAAGTCTGCCACCGTGGAAAGGAGCCAAGGGGCTGTGACTGACACATCACGCCTGGGTCAGGTGTCTCTGATTCCGTATCGTGGTGTTGTCGGGGCTCATCACCGTTCCCTTTGTTAACTGCATTCATGCATAGCATAACCCAGGGGTCAGCAACCTCGCAGAGAACATTCTTTTTTCCCAAACCAGCAGGAACTCAACAGAAGCCAGGAGCTCCTATCCCTCGCAGAGGCAAGAAACCACTCACTTATCTATATGATAGTATAAAGAAAAAGACAGAACAGTTTTCTATCTGTCTAAGCCAGCAAAATACAAACCCTGCTGTCACCTTGTGCCACGTGATCACAGCACACGCTGCTAACCCCTGGGCTAGGCGATGGTACAGACTGGATAAGTAACCAGATTAGAGAGCCATGCAGGGATTTACCTGGCTGAAACTGGCCTGAGACATTTCATTTCCCACGGGTCAGACCGCAGCCATCACATCTCAGTCACTACCAACCTGGACCAGAGAGGGAAGGACGACTCAGACACAACAGGTTCTGCCGCGGGGTGCGCAGCGCCAGGCCCAGGCCAGCCCCAGGCAGGAGCAGAGATGCTGTGGGTTCCTCTGGGCTCAGCTTGACAAAGCACCTCCCAGTAGCAGACACAGATGTCTCATACCTACTAGGAGAGGGGCACAGACTACAAGTATCTCTGGAGAGATGATTTCCCTAAGGCACCGCAGAGACTCCTACGGTACCAGGACCGGGCACGAAACTCTGCCTTAGCGGCCTCATCCTCACATCCCAAAAACTTACCTGGGATCAGCACACAACTCCTTTGGGTCTGCTGACAAAGGTACAGAGGTGTCTGTGGGCTAGCTGCCAGCTGAGCCAGTCGAGCACTGGTACAGCACAGTGCAGAAACAGCAAGAAGCAAAGGGCAGCTTCTGCCTCCGCAGAAGGCAGGCAGCGATGAGGCTAGGCTGTCCGCCCCTCTGCACCAGGGACTGACCTGACTCCAGGGCCTCTACCTTCCCCATCAGCTAGCTGCACCTAGAACCGCCGTGACACCTCAAAAACATCACAGCAGATGCTCCCTGCAGGCACGGACGATACCCAAAAATCAGCGCTAAGGACAACACAGAAAGTTTAGTGAAAACCTACGGACATTCAAAAGACTAGAAAACACCACTTAGGAGGCTTTTGAACAAAAAGAGTACAAAGCTTTCCTCTTCCTCCTCTCTTCTTTCACCTTATTATTTATTCGTCTTCAGCTCTTGCCCTTTGCCAGGCATGCGCACCAAGGAGAAGCTGTACAACACACAACGGCTACGGACCACAACGCAGGGCTTACTGTGGACACCTCTGCTTCGGGCTGGTTTCACACAATCAGACATGTTACCCTGCTCTCTCTGGGAGACGAACTCCTTGGAGGAAAAGGCTGAACGAACACAGACCTCCTCCATCACCAGTGTATCATCTCCTCCAAGAAGCAGGGTGGGAAAGCAGAATCCCCAAGGAGAAAATAATCACAACTTCACATTATCAGAGCAGGCACCAGGGAACATGGAGCTTTTAAAATACAGGCCTGATCCCGAGGGCACAGGATAGGAACTTAGTTTACATCCCTTACTAAAACCAGGTTCACTCACTCTCCAGGAACTCCATCTGGGACTCTTCGGTGCTGACGCAGATGGCATTGAAGCCCTCGGTGGGGGCCACGCTGCGCTTGACGTGGCTAGTTGCCAGGGAGTGGAGGACACTAGTCTTCCCTGCCCCGTCCAGGCCCAGCACCAGGATCTGCTTGCTGTGTCCTTTACCCTGCAAAGCGAGGGGCAGCAGGCTTAGCCAGGCAGCCGGGGCATGTGCAAAGCTCAGCAGGGCTGAGGGGGAAAAAAAGGAGGTTTAAGGAGGGGTCTGGTGGAAACGGCAAAAGCCGCTTCACGGTGAAGAGGGAGAAGGTGCTTGCGGGGCTCCAGCCGCACAAGGACACGGCCGGGGCACCGGCGGG
>NW_009607190.1:11050-21466 GCF_000690535.1 Cariama cristata | reverse complement strand
GCGAGCCAGGCCCCGCGCCGTGGCTGGGGTTGCTCAGGGAGAATGGCATTTCCCTCAATGCATCTCTTTCTCTCAGGGAGGGTGCTTCTGCTGCCCTCAAACGCTGACAATACTACCTGAATAGCTCTCTGTATTTTCCTACAGATCACCGGGTGTGCTCCATACATACAGTGTGGTGAATCTAGAAACGGGTGAAAGGCAGAAGGTCCGATTTAGCAGGCTTCTGCAATCTCTCCAGGGTGTTTACTCAAGCGAAGTATCACCTCCAGTGCTATGTCTGACATAATTCCACAGTTTTAAGAGGCTAGAGGAACTAGAAGTTAAAATTCAATGTTTCACAAGTTCCTCACAGAGTACTTCTGAAAAAATGGAGCATACGGTTAAATAATTGAGAGAACGCCTCAATTTCCAAAATCAGAATGGCTTGAGAAAACTAAAAGGGATTATGCTTGGCCTGGCATAAATTTAATCTTCAAAGATTTCCTCAGGGTAGCTGTGAATGATGTCTTGTATCTCTCTTTTTCCCAGTGTCTCCTAGGATGAGCAGGCTAAAGATTCTCAGCCTTCCTGAGGTGCAGAAGGGCACAAAGACCTTCGCAGTTTTTGATACCCAGCAGAGACTGAGCAGGCCCTGGCACCTCTTGGACACGGTGTCGAGTACCCTTCTATTTACCCTCTTGTGCTGGGCCCACTGAAATGGGCTCCTGATGTGTCTGAGGGCACACACTTAAAGCACCATTTAAAGCACATTTTTTTTAATAGTTTGTTTCCTAATTAATTTTAATGCTTTATTTCAGTTGGTGAACAAGAGCTTTAGGGTATGTAAATTTAACATAACCTTATAGTTTTCTTAAATAAATAAATCTAAAAATAGAACAGAATGTTTTTTGTATCACTGTTTGCCTACTCAGAAAACCAATGGTCTGTTTCCATGGGACGTTTTGGGCCTCAACTCTTTTTAACACCTCAGGATTATCTAATCAGAATTCCATAAAAGAAAAAATAAAGACATTGGCATGTCTGTAGTAAGGTGAAAATTAGGTGTCATGTCCAGAAAAAAATTGCCATTTTCAGTTCAGTCAAAATATAATCAGAAAATGCTGGTTTTCTTGAAATTGGGAATCATATACCTTTACCTGTGAACTGTTTGTAAATACATGGTACCATTACCAATGCAGTTCTGGTAGGCACCCAAAAGATCCCAGCAGTACAGAGAGTCACCATATATTTGTGTAAATTTACTAAAACTTGTTGTGGGACTTGTAAATCACCTCTGGACTTCATAAATCTTGACAATAAAAGTCTATTTTTCAGTAACTGAGGCTTAGTTTTGTATGGGAGCTGTGCTCAATGAGATTTGCATCAGTTTAGGAACTTTTCTGTTATCCTCATGTTCAGCATTTTGTACTCAAGATGTAAAGAGCTCAACAATATAAATAAACCAAGCCACTTTAAGCATACTTACTTGCCAGAAGTGAGGTGCATACTTGATACGCTTGCCAAAAGTGAGGTGCATACTTGATACGCTTGCTGAATTATAGTGTATTGTCTAAATAATTCAAATATTTTTTAATGTACTTGTTACAGATGCCATGCAAATATTTGCGAATTGGTCAGGGATGTGGCGAAGCATGAGGAATAAACAGTTTAATGCAAGGAAATACTCACAGCATAATTTGCTCATACAATCCTTGCTTGTCCCTTGCACCCTCAACTTTTACATGAGTTGATTCAACCACCACTGCAGCCAAAAAACATTGTTGGAAGGAGAGGGAAAGGAAAGGAGGGGTAATAGGTTTCTGCATGAGCCCTGTGTTACATCAGCTCACAGAGAAGTTCTGCAAATACCAGTCCGAGGTTAAGTAGCAGGAGGGGATGGCTGTCAGGACAGCATGGAAAGGTGTATAGAACCTCTTCCTCTTGACTACATGAGCTCTTAAATTATCTTGGGTAACCTCATTAAAACGCAATCTTGGATTGCAGCTCTGCTGCAGCCAAGTCTTAATGACACTGGAGCAAAGCTGAGGGCAGTACTAAGAAAATTTAATTTTTTCCATCTGAAGCTGATAGAATAATCTTTACTGTGTGGAGACATAACAAGAAAACTTGGCTGGCATCTCAGTACACTTAAATGCAAAGTCATTCATTTAACAAGTAACATCCCACTTGAAGACTCCATGAAACAGTATTGGCCAAGAAAATTATCCGTAGCAGCCAACTGACTGAGAATGTATCAACTAAAATATGAAGAGCCATCACTGTAATGGAGTGACTAAGAAAACAAATGCTGTCCTTGCCCTTACCAGCAAGGAAAATGATTATGGCAGTACTAACATTATCGAGACTGGTCCTTTTACACTTTTAGAAACAATGAAGTAAGTAGTGTTTTAATTGGGAATGTACAACATGGGCCTTTTCCATGCAGCAAGAACCTGTGGAACTAGGGAGCACTTCCAGAAGGCCAAATGCTTCGAGGGATTTTGAATGCTTCAAGGTTTTGGTCCACGATTAACTATGGCACACCCCGCTGAGCTAAGGAACCCACTGGTGTGGAGAATTGTTCTTTGGTGCACACCCCGAATTAAACTGTCTGGCTTTAGATATAGTATAGACATTGAGATTCTTATCTGTGGGGGCCTAGAGGCCGCTGTCCCGTTGCAGTTTTTAAGGATTACAAAGGCCAAAGTAGGTCTAATGCAGATTCACGTTACAAATGTTCTCCCACATGGGATATAGACATTCTGGTCCGCATTTTCTGTGCTTCGTCCCTTCAACAGTACACTGCACATCTCAGCCTTCCATTGAAATAATGCTCTCTCACTACCACATTTAGAAAGAACTCCTTCCGAACCATTAGTAGACTCCCATCTGAAATTATTGCTGGTATTAATTTGTATACTTAATGTATGTTTTTACTAACAATTCTAAGAATGAATAAACAGCTTTGTATCTTCCCAGACATACACCATCCAAACAATCCCCAAACTATTTCCTGATAGACCTCTGTAGGTAGAAGTGAGACTAAGGGCTACAAAGTCTCATCTTAACATTCCTCACGAGTCCTCTTTTGCTGTGAGAATACACTTTTCCCCCCACCCCCTTGACTTAAGCAACTCATTTGATTACAGAAAGTCGTCTTGTTTCAAAAAAGCCGTATTTTACTGGTTGATAAGTTATTTTAGTCACCGTGGTTTGTCTTACTTCTGGAGATGTTATGTTTAACTGTTTTCATATGAGTATGGCCAATTAAAAATTTGCCATAATAAACATAATAAACAAAACTGGCCATAATAAACAGCTCTATTTTTAATTATTAAATGCAAGTATTCCAATGACAGCTGATTGAGAATGACACCAAGTCAAAGTTTTGGCTATACTTTTATTTACTTCACATACTATGAACATATACATTACATGCTACAAAAAAATAAAAAAAAAAAGACTTTAACTGTCAAGAAAGTGGATAGTGTTATAATACAATGGCACATGTTCATATTTTTCTTCAAACTGGTTTGGTTAGAATCCTTCCCCAAAACCATTAACAAAAATGAAGTGTTTTACTCTTAAGATGATTAGAAATATTTGCATTATTAACAAATACAATTCAAACAGATTAACAAGATTTAACCAGGTCAAATATTAGTAAAAAGGCTGGGGTTTACCAAAATGAAATATATATTAAAAAACCATAGCAGCCAGTTGTACTTTTTAGTGTGATATAATGTGTAAATGCACCAGAAGAACACAGTGTAATTGAGCATTCTGCTTTCACGGTGTATTTCTAGAAATGATTATTCTAGTTCTAACACCTGCCTATATGCACAAGAGACCAAAACCACAGCCAAGTAGAGACAAAAGATTGTGACCAACATTCTTAGCAATGATTTTTTTGCACGCATCAGGGAGAAGGGAGGGAACAAATAGAAGAGGATAAACAAAGGCCACAAAAGGATTTAATCTACATGTTCATGAACATATGTTCTACCTATTTTCCTTTAAGAGCTTGATAAGTTGAAATGTCTATTTCATCCAAATGCAAACATACTCATTTCTATCATCTATGAAACAAAATCACATTTCGGCTTAGAACTGAATAGTGGAAAACAGTTGCATTAATGTATCAGTTCACTAACAAAAACTGCTTGACGAGAACTTAGGATTCTAGTGCAACAGCAGCTATTAAGACTCCTCTAGTTTGTTTTTTTTTTCTCTTTCAAAGTGTACAAATATTAGCAATTTATACAGTCTTAACAAAAACACATCTACGAAGTTCACAGGGTATTTGCTAGTTAATTCAATTTATGTCTTTCACATTAAAAAGGCAATATTTGCATAATAAAACTCCTTTCAGAAAAATGTTCTTTTGGTATCCTAAAATAATTGCTGATTGGAAAGGTACAAACATATGGGCTTTCATTAACTACAATTGGAAAAATACTTCAGAACAAACTGTGTTACTTCAAGAACACACAGTTCATTATGTTTCTTTTGCAATACCTGAAGAAAAATACAAGCATATATGGGCAACTGATAAACTCAGTATTAAGTCTGTTATTTAGAGTGCAGCTATTGGGGTGAAAAAAAAAAAAAAAATCAGTCATAGTAAATATCAAGGTCATAGGAAAAATACAAATTAGCCTTAAAGAAACAAATGTGTTACAGAACCTAGTTAGTTTCTCAATTTTTTTTCCTCCAAGTAAATTTTGTACTAAGCTAGAAGAGATCCCACAATCACTGGCATATCACCCTAACCAGAATAGCAATCCAAGCTAGAAAAGTACTGCAATTCCTTTGTTACCATTCTTCTTACACCACTGTCACAACTGTCAGTTTTCTAATAATCTTCAGTAGTGCTTACGAGATTGGTGACAGAAAAGTATGATTAATGTACATTGGCGTTAGTCTACAAAATTAATGAGTGCCCATTACCTGAAAATTAGTCAGACTTGCTGATGGATTAGTTTTGAAGTAAAACAACTAGTACTTAAATATAACAGAAATATTTTAATTTCCAGCATGTTACACAGTTCTGAGGTAAAGTGTTACCAGTATTCTGTTGTACGGGTCGGTGCCTTGCAGCAATAGCCTTTGCAGTGGGAACTAGCCCTCACGGCATCTACAACCAATGAGCCATTCGAGTCACATGGTTTGTATCAACCAAAACAACTTTTTCAGTTTGATGCTACTTAGAAAAACTGTTCTGTATGGATTACACTGTAGTCAAAGTTCCAAAATTTGTTTGCTTAAGTTTGGTCACTAGAGTGCTGTGCTTGGAAAACAATCCAGGGTACAGGCAAGGGATAGTTACTTCAGTGTTTAATTTCAGTTTACAAAACTTACTGAATCCATTCTGATTTATGTTAGCGAAAACCAGATAATTAGAAGAACAGACAAAAAAAACCCCACCAAAACCAAGCAGTGCATAACACCACCTATTTAATGCACTGATTTTCATTATGAGCTAGGAAGCCATATTTACTCTATTATGCCTTTTGAGAATCAATCCAGAAGCACACAAGTATTTTCCATTAGTTTATTAAAAATAAAATCCTCATGAATTCACTATCAAATATTTTACAGATGGGAATTAAACCACAAGAGTCCCCAGAGTAACTTTAAAATAAAAGAAATATTTGGTTTGTCAGTTCACCATGTTTGACACTGATTTGTACTGTAAGAGTATTGTACAATAGGAGTATTGAAGAATTCTAGAAAAATTAAACTGGCCCTATATAATTTAATTTTCTTGGAAAGCAGTGTCAATATTTTAGTATATTAGTGAATCAAACACTGCTTTAAAGCTATGCATTAAAGTGCTATGCACGTATTTTTCAGCACTGATATGGACGTTTACACTTCCATAAGCCTTATATTTGTGGATAAAAAGAGATATTGGTGTGTTAATAGAAATTTTAATTTAAAATCAGCTGCTATGTTTGAAGCATCAACAGTACTGAAGAAATCAATCTAGTGTCCACAAACGTCTAGAATTCCGAGGTTGATTTGATCTGTCATTTACCATTAAAGCGGTAAGCATCTGTAAATCATAAGGTTGTCCCCAATGGGCTCTACATGAATCTGCACTATGCATAGTTAGCTGACCATGCAAAGTACTATAGAGCCTTTCTAGGACAGAGAATTCAAGATGGGAAAAAAAAGACATGGAGAAAGCTCCAGGATAAATTTCTGAATTTCTACCTATATATTGAATTGTCTAAGGTTGATGTTCATTGCCTGAGGAATAAGCAACATAAGCAATAGGACTGGAGAGAGCTATAAATGTTATCTTAACACCTACATTACTGCTTTCTCCAACTGCTGCTGCTGGCAAGGTCCAGTCTGCTGTGCACATGGACATAAGCAGGCATTACAACCTATAATCATGTACTAGTTCTGCCACTTGACACACAAGTTATCTACTGTCGTACCCTGAATTACATGACCCTTGATTAAGGAATGGTGGTGTTCAGTCCCAGGGGTTTGCGGGTTATCAGAATGCTTGTACAAGCAATACCGCTTTCAACATCTGTCGGAACATAGTCTTGATGGCATCTGCAATAAAAACAAGTTGAGATTGTTCCCATCTGTAAGCGCAACTGTTGAGCCACACTCAGCTGAAGTCCTCGTCAGGGTTCTGTTGATCCAGCAGGCGGACATGTGTGAAAGGAAAGTGACCACGTCTGCCATTACATTCTCCTTCCCACTGACCACTCACATTAATCTTTGTGACCTTTACCGTCTCACCGACCTGTAGGGTAAGAAATAAGGAAGGGTTACAATTCAGAAGTACACACAGGATGAGCTGCTACCCCTCCCCTTTGGTGTCATATCACCCAAGTGTACCAGATACACCTCTATAAGAAGTAGTTTTAGTCTTGACCGCTTTTGACACATCAGCCTACCACCCGATGTTATTCACTCCTGAAGAAAGTACAGAGAGAAAAAAGCATACCTACACTAGGTGAGAACTACCTAAATTGAAGAGCCAATACCAATCTTTCAGAGCACTCTTGGGACTTCACATCAGCTGCTATCACAATCAGTGCATCTCACTGAACCGACAGAGGCTTGCACTCTGCTTGTACTCCATCAACAACCTCAGTAAGGGAGGGAAGGCTTGCAGGGATACAAAGTGAACACTGATCTGCAAGCTAAACAAGCTCCTTAATTTTGAAATTCCACTAGGCGCTTTTCAGGTATGATGTGGTTTTGGCTGGGATAGAGTTAATTTTCTTCCTAGTGGCTGGTATAGTGCTGTGTTTTGGATTTAGTATGAGAACAACATTGATACCACACTAATCTTTTTAGTTGTTGCTAAGCAGTGCTTATCCCGAGTCAAGGACTTTCAGCTTCTCGTGCCCCACTAGTGAGAAGGTGGGAAGGGACACAGCCAGCAGAGCCGACCCAAACTGGCCAAAGGGATGTTGCAGACCATATACATCATGCCTAGTATATGAACTAGGGGGAAAGCTGGCCAGGGGTCGCTGCTCAGGAACTGGCTGGGCATCAGTGAGTGAGTAGTGAGCAACTGCATTGTGCATCACTTGTTTTGTATATTCTAATTCTTTTATTACCACCATTTTTTTTTTTCCTTTTCTGTCCTATTAAACTGTCTTTATCTCAATCCACGAGTTTTCTCACTTTTATTCTTCTGATTCTCTCCCCCATCCTCGGCAGGGACGGGGGAGTGAGCAAGCATCTGTGTGGTGTTTAGTTGCTAGCTGGGGTTAAACCATGACAAGGTAGTACTGAAAAAGTTCTGGGTAAGTGAGGAATATACATATATATATAGCGCCACAGATTATAAAACACTCGGAGAATATGTCGAGGAATAAGAAGTAGTGCTGCAAGGCTGCTCTGTTCTTATTCCGAGCATCCACAACTAGCCACTACCAGAGGCAAGGCGAGACGGTATTACAGTCTTGTCCACCACAGATTTCTCACATAAATAAATACCATGGGTATAGTAAAGACAACTGATGCCCTCTCCCTCTTATACTTGAATTACTTGGCTAGAAAAATGAAAGAATGGTTACTATGGACCAATGAAACAATATGCTTTAAAGTATCCAGTTCTAATGTACTACACTAAATAAAAACACAGTAATGTCTCTCACATTCTGATCTCCAACCTAATATTTACATAATCAATTCTAAAGGTTCTCCCTTTAAGAAAGCTGGAAAACTGCACAGCAGTCACTTTCCCAAGGCTGTGCAGTCAAGTAGTTCAAGTCTGGGCCAAAAATCTTAGTTTAATCAGTCCCCAACTCTGTTGAATCTTGAAGGGTACTTTAATTAAAAAGTTGCACTTATACAGCCTAAGAAAGCACAATTAACATTGTAAAGACAGTCACTGAAGAGTTAATAAATGCAACATTGAAAAGCTGTCTACTCATTTCTACCCCTCTGTAAAATTTTATCAATAATCTTATTTACAAGTAACATACAATGGTTTTCAGAATTCTTCCTGGGTCACAGATGGAGAATGCTTTTGGGTCAGATACACTCTATTTTCTTTCACTAATACTGTAAATAAACTCTCAAGGCACCGCCACAAGCCTTACTGCATTTCATCCAGAAATTCACTGACTATACAGTTACTAGTTTACACAGATGTTTGTCACTGTGTTCCAAATTCATCCAAAACAGAATCTCATTATTCTCAATTTCAGGCAGTGAATGAAAAACAAGGAAAACAATTTAAGATGTTAACAATCTCCATTAACTTTACAGGTTTTAATCACTTGCAATCTTTTGCCAGAAGAGCTTTCAACAGTTCATAAATTCAAACCACTACACGGACACTTAATTAAGCTTCCCATACCTCTGATGATTACTTATCTGGTAATGAGAGGCACACTTGGGACTCTTGCTGTAGCTTTATTTTTTCCTTTTGTAGTCATTAGTATAGACATTTTAATGAATCGTATTTTGAAGAAAATCCTCTTATGTATTTGCTGCAGGCAAAAAGGAAGCCTTCCTTGACTACTGAATGCTAGTTTCAGCTCTTTAGGAACGTAATCATGTATAACACGTATAATTTTTCTACTGCTAATAATCACTGGGGGGTTGCACCAATAAAAATACTCTGTTGACCAAAACAATACATCAGCCATAATTTAACAAGGTTAAGATTAAATGTGACAATACTGGAAGCAGAAAATCTTACTTCCTAATCACAACCATTACAAGAACACTTTCCTAGATAGCTTTAAATTGCTTCAGACCTGGATATAATCTACCTATCAGCCTTCAACAGAAAAGCATATAATCTCCAGCCCACTAGGAAAGAAAAAGCACAAATTGCACTTAAGCTTGCTATCTGTAAGATACTTTCCTTAGACTGCTGACCTCTGCTCTTATTGAATATCGCATACTACTTCATGTTCATATAGAGTTTATCTTGGATACCTTATGACAAACTCACCTGTAAAAGGTGGGTTCAACAGTGCAATGATAGTGAGTTAGAATATGGGATGCTTGTGACACTCCCTCACTCCCAGAAGTATCCTGTAGCTGTTTGTTTGGTTTTCCGGGGTGTTTCAGCATCATTGCAGCAAAGGAACACCCATTTATGAATTCTCCTTAGTATAAGAAGCTACACTTGAAATTTGCATTTCAGTAATTGTTAAAAGAAGAAAGACCTCTGAGCTTAAATAGTCCTTTAACCATTACAGTAATTTCATTTAGCAAGCACTCTCTCCAATACAATCTTTCATTCACATTAGAGAGAGAGAGAGATATATGTATGTGTGTATGCATCTCTTTAGACCTGTCAAAGCAGGACTGACTAAGTAAGCATGGGTCATTTCACAAATGCCAGCTTAATAAAACGGCTCCATTAGTTCCTTGGTAACTTACAGATCTTTCTAGATCTGCTTTGAAACTTGGCATATTAATCTATAGTTCAAATACTCTCCTGAAGACAATACAGAGAACCTTTCAAAAAATTACTCATTACGAGTGCTCGAATTTTAAAACATTTAGACTAGAAGTGGATGCTCTCTGAATTCTCACTTTTAACACCGACTTATGGTGTCATTATTCTATTGCACATCATCCCACCAAGCACAGCACCTCAAGAACAACACTGTACCCTGCTATAAAGCCAGATTTGTCTCAGTCTTCATCAGAAGTTTTAAAACTAAATATATCCCATATGCTTCAAGGCAAAACTGAAGGTTCATGTGAAGACTTCTGTATGCTGTGGTTTTATTCCAAGTACTCCTCTTTGGTAAGGTCAAGATGGCAGAGTTCTGCTACTGTTACAAAGAAAAAAAATAAAATCGATCGATCTCGGAGTCATTTACCACAGATTTTCCCTTTTTCTCCTCTCTTTTCTCTTAATTAACATATACTAACAACTCCTTGATTAGGTCCAGTTACAAGCAAAATAAAAGTTATCTTCTCCTGCTG
>NW_009607190.1:9647-11019 GCF_000690535.1 Cariama cristata | reverse complement strand
GCTGAATCTTTTTTCCATAATACAGCACAGTCTTTGTTAGAACATCATTTGTTCTGATCCTCCTTCCTGGAGCTCTTCAAAACCATGTCAGTTTTAAAATAATAGAATAATACAGATATTCTGTTTGCAGTTTGGGTCAAAAATGTTTGATGTTAAGAATCTATTTTCCCAAGAGAAACAGTAGGATCCACCCCCACCCATGAATATGGCCAGATTTAAGGATAAAAGTTTTCATTTGGAAAGAATTCCACTTTCTATATTTATAGTTATTAAGAGGTCTGGGCAAAAAATGGACTGATTAAGATTTACCTAATGCTTTCTACTAAGCTATCTAAGAAAGAGATCTCCAAATAAACAGAGAAGGAACACCACAGAGTGAAAGGGAATGTGAAAAAAGGAGACAACGAGAAACAGTATTTTGACAGACAGGATGAAGAAAAACTTGGAGAAAGTGAAGTGTATATTGCTCTTTTTTCCTGCACAGACATTGAAAGCAACTCAGTAACATTGTGATTCAAAATGATAAAAGCTGCAAAGAAGCTAGGAAGGCCTACTAGAAGCACTGATAAATGGCTCACATTTTAAAACTAAGATTTCCCACTACTATATACAGAATAAAGAACAACCACTATTACTGCAGTTCTTAAATGTAGAGCTGTAGCAAGACAGGAATATATCATCCTAACCAACAGGTTCAAGATGTCAACTAGTAAGGATTTAAGCAAGTTTATAAGGCCTACGAAGGCCATTGCTCTAATACAAAGGTAGAAAGACACTATAAATCCTACTTACATCCTCACAAAGACAAGCTGAGCCTACACACTTCTTGGTTCCTCCTCCTAAACACTTCTGCTATCTAGCCTATTATCATAAGTTAGTAAAAGACACTAGTGGTGCAAGCTAGCTCAGAAGAGAGATTCTCCATGAAACTACACTTTCTAAAGCATAGCGTACTTGACAGATCATGTGAGTTTTAGTGAAGAGGACTGAACTAACATAAGATCAGCCATGACACTCACAAGCTGTTCTTCAGTGTGTAAAGGATTTTGCTTTCACTCAAAGTTGCTTATGATGGCTTGGATTATCAGCATTTTCTCACTCTATTTCGCTCCATGCTACCAAACTGTGAGCTGGGCAGCATTATGGGCTTCCGCTTTAAGTGAAATGAAATGTAAAGTTAAGCTTGAGAGAACACTAGTAGCACACTAATAAATAAAAGCTTAAAAACAAAACCCAGAAGGAAAACCAACAGGTTTTCATAAACATGCCACAACATAATATCCAGTGGTTCAAAGAAAATCTAACATCTTGTAATTGCAACACTCCACAACGACACTCAGAAATATTTCCAAGCTCCAGGAGATAGCTGGGT
>NW_009607190.1:0-9632 GCF_000690535.1 Cariama cristata | reverse complement strand
AAAAAGAAGGGAAGAGACAGCATTTTAGGCTATATGAAAGTCTGAAGGTTAAAAATCTTTGCATGTTTCCCAAAATTTGGTGAGTTGGCATAAATTTCTATAGCTGCTTCTCAACCCAAATATCTACATTCTACATCCTGGCTCTCTTTTGATTCATAAGTATAACAGAACGTATAGTAACTCAGAGTCTATTTACATTGCTTCCCTAGACAAATTTTTACCTACAACAGGGAAAAATTTCACATCTCCCAGATTGTATGTCAACTATCAGATTTGTAGAATGTGCTGCATTTGCCAATTCTGTACTAAAGACACATACCTATAGTTGCCACATCACTAAAGTGCCTTTTGTGCTATGCACGATTAAATGAAGTATTTGAGAGTGAAGAGGAGATGCTCTGACTCAGCACAGAAACTGTTTTTTCCCAAGTACTTAAAATGTTATATAAACAGGAAGTCAATTAGGTATCAGGAAATTCCAGAGCCTTTAGCTCAAAGAAAGCCTAGATTAAAGGATACAATTTACATATCATCCTACGGCAAAGGTCTGCCACTGAGAATACCTTAGTCTCAATTTCCTCAAATGTAACTTGGGGGAGAACTATCTGATGCATAGATATACAGCACTCTAGTCTCCTTTTTAAGAGGGGGGGGAAATCAAAAAGAGCATGTACAAGTACTCGATCGTATCAGGAAGTGAATCAACCTTGGGGAAACTCACTGCTTTATTACAAATCATACTCTCATCAATCACTGCTTTACACAAGACTTCCATAATGAATTGTAATGTATGTTCCTGCCTCACAAACTAAAAACCAAAGTAATCTGTTTGAGGTCAAGATGTTACAATAAAACTCTGTGTGATCCCCATCATCATCTCAGTCTGTTTAATTTTAAAGTGACTATCAATGTTTCAACTGATTGCTTTTAAACTGCTGACAGACTGGGAAAATAAAAACAAACAACCCAGCACACCTTTTAAAGATTGGATTGAGGCAAGCAACGGTGAACACAGACGGGTTCAGACACACAACTTATGAACTGCTCCCTCTCCCTCCCCCCCTAAAATAAAGACTTCAGAAGTGAAAACATGGATGGGGAAACACTTATGTTAGTGATGTTTGACAAAAGACATGATATTGGTTCAGTAACCTAAACATGCTATAATAATCAAACTCTACTCTACAAGTGACTCTAGTCACCCATTAATTAAAAAAAAAAGCCTTTATCCATAACTTGATTAATCATGACGTAAAACCAGTATTACAATGTTTTTCCCTTTCTTATTCCTACAAAACTATAATGTGATTGAAAGGGAAATCCCTTGAATAGATCTCTTCTTTCTAAGTTTTGCCCATTATGTACCTCCAAAGCCAAGGCTGTCTTGTCGTAGGCATTAGGGACTCGCTTCTGGATAACCCGGGCATAAATAGGGCCATTCTGAAGGTTAGGGAGCGGAGTGTTGATGCTGGGCTGGGCATAGGGCCCTGGCTCCGGCCCACCCAGTGGTTGTGGGTGGGAACTATCCTGGTTACCTCCAATGAGAGTAGATACTGAAGCAGAGGAAGGTCTATACTTCTCGACGTAAGGAACAGGTATCATTCCCCTCTTTCCTTCGCTGTCTTCTGCATTCCACCATTGCTCTTCAGGTTTATCCCGGATTCTCAGTATGTCTCCTTTCTTAAATGGAAGATCTTCTTCATCGTTTCCATTAAAGTCAAAGAGAGCTCGCACATATTCAGCTTCCTCCTGTCTGAGGATAACACCACTATTCTGCCTGGATCGGGAAACTGGTTCTATCAAGGTTGTAGTGTCCAAATAGTGTATTTTGTAGAATTCCAGTAAAGATGGCAAAGATTCAAATTCTTGGTCACCTATTCGAAATCTGGTGGGATTCAACCCTGAAAGAAGAAGGCAATATGTCAAAGAGAGCATACAACAGTTAAAACTGTAAATAAAACATTTGAGAAGACAAATACATTTACAGATAAGTAATTTGATACTGAATTTGGTCATCTTTAGATCAACATTCACCATATTCAGCTCTTCTGTATATTTCTAATCAAAAGAACAGCACTATCATGATCATGAGGACAGAGTTTTATTTTTAAAGATTTTGTCAAAGAAGGATAAAAGAAATTGTTTCGCATTGCCAAACTTCCCGAATTAGGATAAAAATATCTTGTTTCCTTGAATGTTATATTGACCCAACAGATAAAAAACATTCAGTACATCTGAGTTTCTCAGGAGCCTACGCAATTTTCAGTAACAGACAATTCCATTTTTCTTCTTTTATACTCTAAATCTAGGAAGTAAATGAAATTTTGGTACGATTTCAAGGAATTTTTTTTAAAACCCTCTTTTGCAGTTCAAATTTATTTCAAAAGGACAACACTGCCATAATGGTTATTTACCTGTTGAAATGTATCTTGGGTTAAAGGCATGGACACCACAGAAAACTGCTTAGCCCAGCAGCAATTTACGTAAATGAGCAAATGAAGTTATTTTTCATTTTGATAAAAGGTACCATTAGAGAAAATTATGTATATTTTATGCAATGCAAAGCAACAACATATGTTTTCATAATGGGTATAATTCAGCCTTTCAATCCCAAGTCTTGCAGTTCCTTTGCCGTATTTGTCAGATGGAGCCTAAGTTATAAATCTGAACCTCAAATATATTAAAATACAGATGATGTTCATATTCAAGTCATTAGAAGTATCAAAGTACAGATATCCATTTCAGCTTTTAATCTGTGTGCTGTGCTTTTTTTCCATTTTATGTTCTTCAGGCTCAGTTGGGGAAAAACATACACATGATGTTCTATTTCCACCATGCACCGTGTAATCAGTTATGGGAAGAATTGTAGAAGGCTGGGGGAGGGTAGTGGAGAGGAAAAGATTTATGCTTTAATGAGTAACTCTTTTAGCAAGAAAGAGATGCTTACTTTGCAAGTCTGTTTCTCTGCAGGGAATATCTAACAGTTCCGAGACTTAGCTCTCGAGTACAAAGCTAGTAGAATTCATCAAGCTGTCACTGATCCAAAACCCCCTTCAAAGTAGCACTGTCAGCATGGAAAGCTAACATTACAAGAAGTTCTTTCAAGAGAGCAAAAAGAGTTTCTAATAGAGAAAAGGGCAGATTCAATAAGATCAACATGGACAAACACCTAATAAATAAGTTTTGAAGTACCTTGAAGGAACATAAACATTGGTGAAGCTGGTTACAGGAAATCCAAAGAAGCAGAACTAAGTCATCGGAAAATGTACATTTGCATGCATTAACAGCCCTGGAAGACTTTCAAAAGAAATGAGCACAAATGCAATGAGCCAAACCCCAAAAGCAATACCCTCAAAAATGAGGAAAAAAACCCAACAAAACACAAACTGGCACCACCAAGAGACAAGGACGCTAATGTAAATATCAGTAAGAAATATGAACCCAGCATGGAAAGAGAAGCAAGATTCCACCTGACTCTCCCAAACTGTAATGCTGAAGAGATGCAAAACCCCCTCAGCTTTTGTTGATGAGATGTAACTTATAGCTCTAGACTTTGCAAGAACTCCGGAATTTCATCTTGGTGGCAGTCCTTAGCTCTGTGGTCTCACAGGAGATGAATTCTGGCTAGACAGGCAGCATCCCTATACCACTTCAAAACAGCTTAAGCTTATAAGCATATAATATGATTCAGGAATGCTGAGCTTCCAGTGGCATTGGAAGTGGGAAACCATGCTTCGTAACAAGTAGTATAGACATCACGTTTCAGATAAACCTGGCAACAGTCTGCTGCTATTTTACATGTGAACCTTTAAGGATCAAGGCTTACGTCGACACTTATGTGAAAAGTAATAGAAAAAGAGGACCTGGGCAGCAAAGATCTTTGAAGTCACATGGAGAAGACTCAATCTCAGGTAAGTTCACTGAGATAGAACTTATTTCACATGACAGAAATCTAGAGCCTGACACACTAATTTACCTCTGTAAAACCTACTACAAGCTGACTCAGTCAGGAGGCTGAGATCTCGGTCTCCAGCAAAGCAAGAAAGA
Source organism: Cariama cristata (assembly GCF_000690535.1). NCBI lineage: Eukaryota > Metazoa > Chordata > Aves > Cariamiformes > Cariamidae > Cariama > Cariama cristata. The sequence goes on along the minus strand of NW_009607190.1, from coordinate 5,585 downwards.
AAAATCTTAAAACTCATAGGAAATGAGCCATTCACCAGTAACACTCATCAGCCTCGTCAGCACCAAAATCGTCACTAGGACAAAAAAGGTTTTTTGGGGTGTCTTTTTTCTTATCTTTTTTTTTTTTTTTGAACATGTTCACTTTCTTGAATTAATGCATAACAGACTGAAATAGCTGCCAAATGTGCCTGAATAAAATCAAAGTTGGACTCTAAGAGGAAAGTCCACTGGAGCCTTATGTATGGGGAAGGAGTGACTGAAATCAGTGTACTGTATCCTGGAATAATCATATTCTAAAAGACATTTTGCACAGTTGAAGAACAGTGAGAGAACACAGACCCTCCAAATACATTCTAGGATCAGAAAGATCAGTTCAATCCTTGAAGGGACAAACAGACAAGCAGCAGAAATGAGACATTATCTTCATAAAGAGAACCCTCCCAGAATAGCACATGCACTTCTGATGCTTTTGTTTTAAAAAAAACATAAGGCAGCTACAAAAATCTGAGGTCTAGAAAACCTCTTTGCAAGAAGAAATCTACAAGCTTAATCCAAATTAATTACCAAAGAATATAAAGGCAGTGACCTGGTCACTGTCTGGAGAACTGAAATAGAAGACTTCTAAATTCAGCTAAAATAGGCATAAAAAGGATAAAATAGTTGAAAGTCACAGTTGGAAAAACACAGGTTGGAAATAAATTACAACTACACCTTACCAAGCAAGTGGTAAACTTTCCATCAGTTTAAGTCTTTTATGTACACTGTTGTTCAGCTACAAGCTAATAAGCTGAATGATGGTTACTTATGTAGTGGGGAAATAATTCTATTCACTATGGGCTTTCAGGTTTTGTCATTCCTTGGTATAACGAAATTTGAAGATTAACAGATTTCAGGCTCAGCGGAATTCTTCAGCTTCTTGTTTGAACTGCAATAGTTCTCATACTTGTAGGCCAATGGAAAAATTAAGGCAAGATCTACCACAAGAAAAGGTTACAGCAACAAGGCAAGTGTTTTTTGGAGAAGTATAGCTGTTTTCCTTCATGATTCTGGGGCAGTTTTCTTGAAGGTACAAGTTTGAGCAGCACATTGTCTGCACCTTCTGAGGGCTCTCAGGAAGAGGAGAAGGCACGTAAAAGTAAGTCTAGCTACTGGAAGAACTTTAGTCACTTCCTATTAAAGTTGGACAACCAGAGTACTAGAAATTATCTTCCCTTCTCCCCAGCTCTGCTTAACAGAAGAATAGCTGTTCAGCTTGCACCTCTACCAGCAGCACTACTCAGCTCTGTAAGACGACTCCTTTGAATGAGAAGCACGAAGGGCTGAGTATCATCTTTCTTACTTATTCCATCCTAGCTCCATCTGCACTAGGACTCAACCTGTCTCCATCCATTTCAGCATGTCAGAATAGCTAGTGAAACCTCTGCTCTCAGGAAGGTTGTGAAAATCCCAGAATTAAAGAAAATTCCAAATCCAGACCCTGTCAGTTCTGTTTATGATGCATGCTCCCTCCTGACAAAACACTTTCACACTGTGTTGGCCTCGTGTCAGTCTGGAAAAGATTGCTTATATATGTTTTTAATATTGTACAGATACTGGGGAAGCAGAGGTATAAAACACATAATATTCTACTTCTTGAGAGTGCGGGCAGGTGGCACAACCACAAAGCAATTTCTCACTTTCTCAGACCCCCTGGGGGTTTTACATTTCTCTCTTCACTCCAATTGTGTTAGTGCCACTAGGCAGTCTTCTCTTTATTCCTAAACTTTGGTAATCTTTCCTTTTCAGCGCAAATATAGGTTTTCATTTCTGTTTCTAGATCTAGTCTGTAAAGGTGCTCCTCCCTCAACTTATAAAGCATATTTTGGGCAAGAAAAGCTGTTCTTAACATGCAGGGTATTGAGACACAAGGCTCTCATTTCAAAGACAGACATCACAGTGATGTAAGCCAGTTTCCTCCTGGAGCATATGGGAACTCTGCTATGAAGGCATCACATTCCAGCCTGTGCGTTTCCTCCACCCCCATAGGGACACCTTTTTTCCCTTGTTCTTAAGTACCTCCCAACTCACACCTGAGCAAAACAAGTAAGTACTCATGAATGCCCTATAAAAACAGCAAAACCCCATTCACTTGCTCCTGAGAAGAGCTCTAAGCACACCAGGAGAATATTCTTACGGAAGTTACATATTGTCATTTCTGCAGATAATCAGAGAATGAGAGAAAAAGCAAATGTCTAATGCATATGCCTTCCAAGCTTCCAATAGTTTTCATTTTAAGACCTTAATATAAAAAACCCAAAAAACCAAACAAAAACCCCCAAGTGTCAAGAGTTAAACCATACTGCTCACACATATCTAAAGCCATTTCATATAGAGCTGAGTATGGATATCATTATGTAAAGATCATATGATTCCAGGAAGTACAATCACAATAGAAGTGATTTAGAAGCATAAGTTAAACAGCATGGTCTTAAAATGCATACATAGTGAAAACACCACCTTCTACACTGCCTCTGTCATACTTTCTTACTTTAGAGAGACAAATTCTACAATGCTGTAAGGTTTCTGGCTTTATTACATTGTACTTTCAAGAGAAAGCGTATCTTTCTTTAGATTCTTTAGGCATTTTGTTTTAGTGCATATGATACATTTTCACCCTGGACTCATATGTCAAATTGCAAACATACGATGTATTTAAATACTTCCTCTATTGTCCATTACCATGCTAATGCCTGCATGGAGCAGTTTGTCTTGTTTGGGATTTCTTTAGCCAGTGACTGTGATATTTCATCACAAATGATACCCTAATTCCGATTCAGTTGTTAATCTCCGTCTCCACTGCAAACAGAGTGTTTCTCTTTCCCATAATTCCTATATTCTTTTAACAGTCTTAAAACATTTCAGGAAGATGTAGCTATTTTGAGAAGTTCTGTTAAATTCTTTTTTCCTCATGCTGAAAAATCACCTGCAAGAAGTTTGAAACTGCAGCGTATCAGGCAAAATGTGAATTTAACAAAAAGTTAGCAAGTTCGTTTTATACTTTACAAATGAAAGAAAGTACCACATTTTTGTGACACTATGGCTTTTTATATCCAGGAAGCCAAAGTTCCTCATCTCATTCACTCTGTATTGAAGCTAGGTTCCTAGTAACCCCTGCACATAGCAGCGTTAAAGCAGTCATGAATTGCACACACACTTACTGAGACTAACAGAAATCAACCTAAGAACCTGATCTTGCATATTCAGATTTCCCAGAGAGAAGTGTGCGTTTGTCAAACAATCAATTTTTAAAAAAACTATACCATATAATTAACATAGTAAAGTTACTCTTCCTAATGTTTGAGCTTGACCACATAAAATAAGCATGACAATTTGCAAATATTTACCTCATTCTACTGCATTAGTTTCCCTATCCAAACATGAACCCATTTTCAATCTTCTACCAATGTTTCCATCTCCATCTCATTGCAGAACATCCCCCCCATTTACCTTTTTCTGAAAGAAAAACTTAATTACACTTTAAGTGTAATTTAATATACCCCCCCGACACCTTCTTTGGTTTGAGTGAAAAGAGAGCAATATCAGCATGGAGGCATGATTCATTTAAAAATACTAAAATCTCAGCATAGGAGTATCTGCGGTGCAGGAGTGATGCATCACCTATCCTCGTAACATTCTGTTGGGGAAGAAAAAAAAAAGAGACCAACCAAAACATAATTATACTTTTTAACATATATTAAGCCTGCTGTGCCAAAAGCCTACACAGCTACAATAGCATCTACTCTTCTAGAAAAGATAAACATCTTAAACAGAAAAGAATTACCTAAGGGACATTTAGCGATTTTTAAAAAGAACACCAAAACTCCAGAATGTTTTAACACCCCTAACATAAACCAGCCCATAGAATACCACAAAACATTAGTGAGCTTAAGAATGTAACACAATAAAAAATTACGATGGCTATGTACCAAAGCGATACCACAATAACATGAAAAACACTTGTTTTTCCAGAGATGAGTTGCTCTCCAGAAAACAACTGCCAAAAAGACGACACGCACACATACTCCAGTGTTTTTCATCACTACTTTCTTTCAAATCCTATTAGGCTGGATTCCACAACAAACCATCCTGGTAACTTATTCTGCTCTACCTAACACTAGTCATGCATTTCAACAATTCACACACCAAGCCTCTGCAAACGTACGGCAATAAACCCCTGTCTTCACAGAAGTGAAACAATGGGGAATCCACCACATCTTGTGGCAAACCGTTTTACTACCCACAGCAGTAATGACTTCCACTTCCAGCTGAATTCAGTCTATCTTGTAGAGCTTTTTGCGACTTGAGTGCACTCTGTAGCTGTAGTAGGTTCCTGGGATACACACAATGACTTCCTACGTTCTCAAATTTGCCAATTTGAAATGCTCCCCTGAGCAGGGGCCATTACTGTACAACCGTGCAAACCTACTGAAAACAGTTTTGGGCAGAGACTGGAAAATCCTTTCCCTAACAAGTATTGTTGCATCTTCTCAATATAAGTCTCTTATTCCAACCACAGATCAGAAAGCGACTGTGTCCATAGCAATTCATATACTTTTTACTTTCTGCCAAATAAGTTCACCAAACCTCTTATTACATAGGATTACTACACTTCAAAATTATGCAGTAGTTCCTGAGATGCTAGCAATATACCTACATCATTTTGTAAGCATTAATATCCAAACTTGAGCACTTCCACTACCAACTTCAGCAATGCCACCAGCAGGGATATCACTGCCTCTGTATTGCACGTTCTTAAATATCTAAGGACACTGCACTGCTGGGGGCTCTTGTTCATTTAGTTACAACTGTACCTGCAGAAATGCTGCTTCTCATGGTACAGTTTTCCCTCTGACACAATCAGTATCATCCGTTCTACAAGTGCTACACTTAAACACATTGTTTTCACATTAAATGTTAGGTTGATGAGGAACAATATCAAACCTTCTCTTTCAACATACAGGGGGAAAAAAAATTCAACTTCCTATCTGATTTAAAGAAACAATTGCCTTTACATTGCTGGAGTTCCCACTGCTTAAACTACCCACATAAAACTTTGACTTGCGACTTGAAATTTAGCCTCAGAGTCTGCCTTCTAATGCAAAACTATCTTGCCAGAACTCAGACTTTTAGATGACACTTCCACAGAACCGTCCCCCAGCTGAGATGACATGCAAAATTTGTGAACTATAGTTAACTGGCTTATGAAAACAAAAGAACGTGCGAGCGCTACAGCTGTAGGATCTTTCAGGAGGGTTGCAATAAGCGTTCAACTCCAGTATATGTTTAACTATGCTATTAGGTCACTGGAATGCAGGTGCAGGCAGACGGCTCAGCTCGGTCAGTAGTCCCAGCTGCAAAACACGACTTAATTCCACTACAAAGAGCTTCACGACTTGAAACACCGCCCAAGAGGAGAGTGGAGCCGCCCGTGGAGAGGCGTACACCGGGGCTTGGCTGCCCCAGCTGCCCTCCCCGGGGCGGTAGGGGCTGGGGGGGCACCACCAGCCCTGGGGGTCACTCACCCGGGGCCCCAGGGCCCTCGCCGC
>NW_009607189.1:374-1303 GCF_000690535.1 Cariama cristata | reverse complement strand
GTCCTTCCAGCCTTCCTCTGCTCTTTTTCTTGCCCCTGGCTACAAGAAGCCCGCAGGATTTACCACGCCGGAGCCAGGGCTGCAACCGTTCTGTGCCGGCGTTCAAATAAAGCTGCTGAAACCCATTGCTGTGCTTCCCTGCTCCTCCTTGGGTTTGCGCCCCAAAGAACGCACCCCCAGTTTGCCGGGAGCCCGTGGGTGACAGCGCCTGGGCTTGGCGGTGGCTGCTGCAGCTGAAACCGGAGGAATTCAACCCAAAAGGCCAGCTCAGTCCCTGGGTGGGAGCACAGCAGGATGCTCAAGCACCCCCATGATCTCCACCTGAGCCCAGGTAGCCGCCAGAAGAGTAAAAAAGGAATGAGAGAAATTGCACAAAGGCAGAACTACGCCCCAAAAATCGTCCCAGCCCCGCTCAGCTCCCCCTCTCCATCCCCGACATACCCGCGCCATCGCAGGGGGGGAGCGTGGAGCCGGTGTGGGGAGGGCTGGGGGGCGCGGGACCAAGCCCCAAAACACCTGCTGGGTAGGGCGGGATGGCAGGATATACACCAAACCCCCCCAAAATATCCCCAAACAGGACAGCCAGATGCAGGGGTAGACACATTTGTAACAATTTATTGAATGAGGCAATAATAGACAGTGGGAAAACAAGGGGGGGGGTCCATGCTCTGCTACTTGCCTGGTTTTTGTCTTTTTGGGGGGAGCGGGAGGGCAAGGGGTAACCTCTCGGACTAAAAGAACGTCATTTCATCGCCAAAGAAACACTGACTTGAAAGCCACCGACATCTTCACAACGACAATAAAAAAATAGTAATTAAAAAAAAAAAACCAAAACCCAAACCCCAACAAATTGGAGAACCAGGACTGTTGCTATGGAAAGATCTCCCTCCCCTCATTAAAGTACAGAAGAAATGTATACAAAGAAACAT
>NW_009607189.1:0-239 GCF_000690535.1 Cariama cristata | reverse complement strand
AAAAAAAAACAAACAAAAAAAAAAACAAACAAAAAAAAGCCCCCAAATTAAATACCATGCACAACGGCACGCGCGGCGGGGCTGTGGCTGACAGAGGGTCGGGCTGGGCGCTGCCGCTGGGACGCAAAGGTTTGGCCCACAGGAAAGTCAAGTAAAATTTGCCCCCCCAAAACACCCCCGAGGCTTTTTTTTAACCCTCCTGGAAAGGTTTTTGGGTGATGGGGACTAAAAGCCCCCAG
>NW_009607188.1:13847-22659 GCF_000690535.1 Cariama cristata | reverse complement strand
CAGGGAAAAGAGAGGACTTATGTAAGGATAACTCTGTTATTAGTCAGGGGGAGCTGTCATGGAGCCGTGTCTGGACTGGACTTTTCCTGCTTACACAAAGCTGGAGGAATTCATGTCTAAACAGTGCGGATAAGAGAGGGGCGGCTGGCTAAATGATGTACAGCACGGAGAAAAGAGATTTTCTTTAACTGTTGCGGGCAAATTTAGAAAGTCTTTGATTTCTGAGGGCGATTTTTAATGCGTATTAAAAAATAGTCCTGGTATAACTTTCTTCTAGATTTGCGTGTTTCTCCCTTGCTTTCAGCACACACAAAGCTTAAAACAAGCTGTCGTGGGGCTGGGGCTGGCTGTGCCACCCAGGCGTTGGTCCGTGGGGATGGGATGGGACCTCTTCCCATCCTGGTAGGATGTGGGAAAAGAGTTTTGTGTCCACAGTGGGGCAAAGCAGCGTGCTCGTCACAAAGTGCCGTGTAACACCATCAACGTTGGTGACATCGCTGAAACGCTCTTGAAAAAAACCTTTTGCCAACTGTTTTGCTCAAAGCCAGGCAGAAAGCATGGAGTGGAGGATGCTACAGTTTCTAATTAATTGTAATTAGAAATACTAAAGCGTGGAGGGGGCCTCTATGTACTGCAGGCGGCTTCTCCCCTTTCTTGAGCTGAACCCAATAGCTGCCTTTCCCCTTCTTCTCCTCGCCTAGAAATACGCTTTTTTGGGTGCTCAGACAGGGCCTTGTCTCAGTCTAACTCTGGGAAAGTAAACGACAGCATAGCAAATGCATTTCTGCAGTCAGAAAATGAGTGGGCTGTGTCTCCACGGCTGCCTTACAGCACTGAGAAGGTCAGGAACAATTTGGGAAAAAACTGGCAAAACCCATACATGTGAGGGGGCTGGGGGTGGGGGTGCCCCTTTCCTGCTCCCCAGCATGAGAAGGTTTTGGTAACTGGGGCCGGCAGTGGGATTTTTCCTTGCTGATGTGTAAAACTCTCATCATTAGCTGGTGGTGTTAATAACCTGCTGTGCTGGCCGGGCGCTTGCCCAGCGCGGTGCCCTCGGTAGCCATGGTCCCAGGGCATGGGCAGTGCTGGGGGGTAGCCGGCCGTGTTGCATCAGTGTTTTTTAATGTGGTTACAAGTTCAGCATCCTTCCCCCTGCCCCAGCTGCTGCCTGCTGGGCAGACCCCTCATCCTCGCACGACATGGCGATGCACACCCCGAAACACCCACCAGGGCCTGCAGGCCACCCTGGGGACTTGCATTTTCCTGGGCTCCCGATAGGAAAACGGGTAGCCCAGTACCAGGGCCAGCTTGTCGGCGGAGAAGTTATTTCGGGGCTGTAACAGGTTGCAGAAATCCACCTGAGTTCAGAGACTCCGTTGCTGCGACTGCTGATTGAGGTTGCTTTTCCCCGGCATCGTGACCTGTGCTATCCCTGACCCTTATGTAAAATACAGCAAATCAAAGCAGCCTCTTGTACTTGACCTACATTTCTCCAAGGTCCCTTTTTTTTACCCCCCAATACCTGCATTTCAGTCCAGACGAGGAGCAGAAACAGGACATTTCTCCGTCCCGCACCGCTCCGAGCCCAACGTGGGCTCTCCAGGCACTGCTCTGATGAGCACCCCACCACCACATAGGCAGGAGACTTGCAGTTTTGGTTTGGGGTTTTGGTTTTGTTTCTGTTTTTTTTTTTTTTTTTCCTCCAAAGGCACGAAACTTAATTTTTAAGGGTGTTCTTTTAAATGGGATTTTGGGGAATAATTACCCTTTATGCTACTTCAAAGAAGTCCCCAGCACGCTAAGCGCTACCCTCAGAGGACTGCGCCTATAAGAAAAATACGCTGCCTTAAGCATCCCGTAAGTAAGACGAACTTTGACTGACGGTACTTAGTGCAAATGGGCCAACGGTCACATGGCTGAGTCTCCTAATGCCTTTCAAGTTATTTTTGCACCGATTGCAGCCTATTCATCAAAATAAAACGCCAATAAGTAAAGCGTTAGGATGCTGTCAGAGGGGAGCGCACAAAGGAAAGTAGGTGAATTCTGCCCCCAAATGGATAGTCAATCTTATCACAAGTATTGCGGATTAAAAGGCAGCGCCTTGGCTCCTCGCCATGCTGCGATCCTAGGGCTAATGCTTTTTCTCCATTATTTTTCACCTGCTCTCCTGCCTCCCTTGCATGGGGACACTGAAACGAAGTAACCCACAGCCAGCTGATCGGGATCGATTTCATTAGGTTGTCTTTTAAAAATGGTGTAGCCTGTGTCCAGAGTCCCGGTAAGAGCAGGTCAGGATGCTGCAAGGGCTGAGGGAGCACCCTGGGGTGTCTGAATTTCCCTGGGAAGTTGCTTGCCTTGGATAGTTTTATTTTGGGATTGTGAGGAGCAGGGTGGGAGAAGCCAAAGGTGCATCAGGAGTACCTGCTGCTCGCAGGGCTGTGAGCATCACCCAGCCCCGTCCTCCCTGGGACATGCTGGAGCTGTGCCATGCTCAGCCCCTCTGGTGAATGGCTTAACTGAGTATTTCTCCCCTCCTTTCCATGCAAGCAGCCAGCCACGGTCCTGGCCTGAGCTCGTGGTGTTTGCTTGGGCAGTGCACCCTGAGATGTCCGGTGGGGCTACCTGATGCTGCAGGGAGCTGAGGGTGAGGGGACCCACCGCCCAGACCTGTTACACCCCACCCCAACAGTAAACCCTTTTTAAGACAGTGAGCTTTTTGCTGTCTACATCCTAAGCTCCTGAGTTCATGTTTTCCAGCTTTTTCTCCATGACTCCAAGGATGCAGTGGTACCCTCTCCTATTTTCACCACCCCTCCCCAAGTCTTTTCAAGAGAAAGCCAAGAGGTGAGGGGACCCACCGCCCAGACCTGTTACACCCCACCCCAACAGTAAACCCTTTTTAAGACAGTGAGCTTTTTGCTGTCTACATCCTAAGCTCCTGAGTTCATGTTTTCCAGCTTTTTCTCCATGACTCCAAGGATGCAGTGGTACCCTCTCCTATTTTCACCACCCCTCCCCAAGTCTTTTCAAGAGAAAGCCAAGAGCTTTGGCGGTCTGACCCCAGGACACGGCGCATTAAAGAAGCCGGTTACCTGCAGCGAAGCCGGCGGCGGCAAGTGCTGGGGTTGGGATTCACCTGCAGGCAGCAACTGCTGCATGCAAGAGACCTTTGATTCACAGCCCAGCTGCCTGCACGTACCCGGCAGCAGTGCTCCAGAAGTCGGCACGGGGGATTTCTGGTTCCTGGGGTCATCCCACGGAGGAGCTTACACCGCTGTACAAAGGACAAGTGTTGAAGGGCCACCAAAAGAATAGATCTGGCACGGCGGGGGACCCAGACACCCGTAGGTGCCAATGGCAGGGAGATGTCATGCAGCCCCTGGTTGCAGGGATGCGTGGGGAACGCCAAAATCGAAGCCCGCAAGGCTTTTGGATGGGAGGGCAGGAGTGCAGAGTAGCTCTCCCCTGCTCCAGACGGGTTCCATCCCAGTCAGTCCTGTCCCTGCCGCCGCCACCACAGCGGGGCCCTGGCTCATCTCACCCATATCGGTGTGTATGTTTTTTTGTTTAAACCATTACAAATGTAAATGATCCTTCTCAATTACAAAAGCCTGCGCAAACTGGCATCTTTAAAGGAAACTCTGAAAGAGCTCCTGGCACGGCGCTTCTTCAAATATTTGGAAGCTTTGCTAAGTCTCCTGAAACAAAGGCAGCCGCAACCTCCTGCTCCTCCGCCGCCCTCCCTCCCGCAAAGCCCGGCACTCCGCGAATGCACACCGAGAGGTTGTCACTGCTTGAACGGCGACTGGGTGACGTGACGGGTGGCAAGGGACGGAGAAGGCACCCGCCTGGGACACGGGCAAGGTGCCCCGCTGCAGCCCATCTCCTCGCAGAGCAGCACCTTGTGAAACGTCTTCCTCGCTTCAGCGCCCGAGTTTCCCTCCTGATTTTCATGCTTTTGCCCTCCTGCAGTGGCCTAAGCTTTTTTTCCTTATTCTCTACCGCGGCCTCTCTCAGGTAGCTAATTCTGCACTAAAGAGCTGCTCCCCTCCGCTCAGGCTGACCGGATCATGGCCAGGCGCTCGCGCTGAAAGGATGCGTGTGAGCCATTTGGATGGCACATCACCCGGCCAGATTGGACCAGGTGGAAGAGAAATAAACGGTTAAATAAACGCAGTGGCAGCCTGTACGCAACGTGATAGTACTTCCAAAACAATGAAATGTATTATTTTGGATTTGATATCTGCTATCAATTGAGATTGAAGGTATTGATCCAGGCTGATTGCTGGGGACAATCAGAAAGTGGAAGGGTAATTGACTGCCATGTCCCTCATTGATCGGGCACCGCAGTTCACAGCAGCCAATCTTATTTTCAAGTACTTTGCAGCATCTCCTCTAATAAAGAAATACAGACTTTTAAGTAACAAAGTGACTTACATGCGCTGACGTTTACAGGGTGGGTGAAGCTGTTCTTAGCCAACATGCCATTGCCTTAACCAAACGGAAAGGTTGTCAAGAGGAGAGTGCCAAGGAAGGCAAGCACGGATTTCTGTTTGCACGGGTGTCTCGGCGAGCCAACGCGGTGCTGTAGGACCCCCTCGCTCCTTGCTGCTCGGCTGGAGCAGATATTAAAGGCGAGCCTCCGAGCCAACGAAGGCACGGCACGTGGGCCGCGTGCCCGGAGAGTGCGACCTCCCCTCTCTAGGTTGTTTAAAATGTTAAAGCAACAAATATTTTATACCATGTGTTCCACTAGGGCTCGCTAGCAGCTGATCCAGAAAAAACTGTCCTGGGAGAGGAGCAAATTGGGAAACATCCCAAGTTGCTGCAATCAAATCCACAAAAAGCTCACATAAAATTTTTACATATAATCAGAAGGATGGAAAAATTACCTTATTCCCTGCTGTGCACTTCAGATTAATATAGCCAAACATTATTCAATCCTAATAAGTACGGTGACCATGAAACATCTTCCCGTACTTACTAGGAACAGGCAGATAAAATGGCTTTTCTCCTAGAGGACGTGTTATCTGCTGTTGGTTTTTAGTAACCTGTACTACCTGACATTGCTGCTCCTCACCTGCAAACTCTTTCAGGTAGGGACTGCTCCCTATGAACAGAGGTCCATGAAACGAATGGGATTTAGTTGTTCAAAGAGGTTCTTGTGCCTAAATACCTTAGTGAACCTGACCGTGCAGTGGCTTCAGGAATATAGGTCCCAATTTTGACTCCACAAAACCCCAAGCCTTGAGGCACCTCATCTTCCCCAGCTGTGATGCCGAGGGAGGTCTCCGGAGCTGCTTGTCCTGGATGTGCTGTGTGGCTTCTGCAGGGATGCTCTCTCCAAAAACCCAAGCCCCAGACAAGCCCGAGCTCTGAAGCAGGACTCAGTGGGAGGAGGGTTACCATACATACAGGTTTCCCCAGATATTTTCCACCTGAACAGGCAGATTTGGAGGCTTTTGTGTGTTTGTCTCAGATTTCCCAATGTCTGGCAGCCTGTTGGGAGCTGCCCGATGTCCAGAGACGCTGACCTCGCCCACTAAGCATGCACGAGCTCTTCCACAGCAGGCTCAAAGCAAGTCTAGTGCCTCCAGCATCCCACGGCCGGCCGTGCACGTGCTGTCTGGTCCTTCTAAGAAAGCGTGTAGGAAGCCCGGGAGATGCCAGGGTTTCTGCCTACACACCGTGCCAGGCCTACAGCCGGCTCCGGTCGGTGCGAAGCATCCTGAAGTCCTGGTGTGCAGCACTATTTGTTCAAATCATTTTAGCAGCATTTTAGGAGCAATATATTGGTGGAAAAACATATGCAGGAAGAAGCCAATGGATTTTGTGCGCATTGCCTCCGAGAGATCCGTGTCAGGGCGTAGCCTCTGCTCCACAAGCACCTGCTCTAAGCTCCAAGATTGGCTTCTTGCTTATAAATGGGATTTAATGGGCTGCCCTTGACTGTACCCAGATTTCTGATTTCCTTCCCAGCTTTCAGAGGTTCAAACTCCATTTCAGTGAGTTTTGGGCGCATCTCACCCACTCAGTTACTAAGCTGAGCCCAGCTGTGCTCCTCACCTTGGGTTTCAGTCTGTTAAACAGCTCAGCCCAACCCGCTTTTGATTTGCTTTATCTGGATTTTTCGATGCTGCTGGTGAACCGAAACACCCATCGCTCGCTCCCTCGCCTGCATCTCAGGGTGCAGGCAGGGCTTGCCTGGGGGAAGGCGGCTGAGCTGCCGAACTTTCCCAGCGATGGGCGGCAGCCCCGTGGGCATCACTCGTGAGTCAGCCACCGCCGCGCTGGGCGGCGAGGGTGCAGGACGAGGTTTCTCATCCCACCCGAGTTTCCTTTCCTGGGAAGCGAGGTGGCTGCAGCGGGGTGCGTGGGCTGCACGAGCTCCCGGGGAGTCAAACCCAAACTGAGCTGACGGAATAGCTGTAGTCTCAAGCACCCAGAGTAAAAACCTCCTGTGCTGGAGGCTTAAAATGCTGATTAAACAGAGGCGGCTGGCCCCAGGTCACAGCCGAGGGGATGGCTCGGGCCACGGTTAAATGTGCAAGAGAAACAGAGAAAGGGCTACGCTAGATCGGGTCGAGCTCCCGGGGAGTCAAACCCAAACTGAGCTGACGGAATAGCTGTAGTCTCAAGCACCCAGAGTAAAAACCTCCTGTGCTGGAGGCTTAAAATGCTGATTAAACAGAGGCGGCTGGCCCCAGGTCACAGCCGAGGGGATGGCTCGGGCCACGGTTAAATGTGCAAGAGAAACAGAGAAAGGGCTACGCTAGATTGGGTCGATGGATCCGTCACTTCAGAGAGAGGTAAATCCTACGAACAGCAACCATGTGCTTCTTAACCCCCCGGCAAATTTTGCTGCTCATCCCAAAAGTCCCATGCTGGTGGGTTTATCGAAGTGTAAGACTGGGCTCCCCTCTGATCTCTCTTAAAATAACTTCTGTGAGGGCTCCATACATGCTTCTGAGTGAAGAGCAACTGCACTCTTCCCATTACATCTGCTGGAGAGAGGATGAAGAGAAGGGAGGAAGAGGAAGGTAGGCTGAACCTGTAGTTAGCACTTAAGGACCAAAAAAAAAAAAAGAATCATTAAAATGTCACAGCATTAATTTACACAAAATAAGCAGCATTTCTCCTTAGCGGGTGGATATATTGCAGGAATATATTGCAGAACAAGCAGGGCAGACGCACGCCACAGCTTAGTGAAACAAGAGTTAAACAACATCAAATCATTCCCCGTGATGGATCATTAAGAACGTGGAGTCTAAATGTGCGGTAACATTACAGCATCGTGCAGATGTTCCTATACCGGCAGCTTATTTTGCATATTGCATAGTATATAGATAATTCCTAGGAGCAAACGCACGCAAAGGCTAGCCTGTCCTACAGTAAACGCGCATTTGGGTTGTCCTACAAGGTGAATTTTATGGGGTGAAAGGACTGACCTAAACTGCTGCCGGGGAGTACAGCTGCCTTCAGCCGGCAGCGGGACGTGGCGGCCGCAGCCTCTCCACCCTTGCCCGGGAAGGGTTAACAGGAGGGACAGGTGAACAGGGAGCGAGATGGGTTAAATAAACAAGAGAGGGGGCCTAAGTAAGTAAAAGCCAAGGATTTCTATTTTTTAACATGTATATATTGTAAGAAAATTTAAGGCAACATTCCTCCTGCTAATTAGTGTTTCCACGGCACTGCAAAAAGTACAGCTGTAGGAAGAATTCAGGAAAAGTAATCAGCAGCACAATTAAGCAATCTGCCGTAATGACAGAACACAACATTGGGGTAGAATAATCAGAAACATATATATTTTTCCTTCTTGATTTTCATTTACCACCCAATGATTTGCTTTTGCAGGGTGTATATAAAGCGATGCCAATAGAAATGCCTGCATTTATCTGCTACAGCTTGCAGATCTTGCTCCGGTGAGGATACCCATGTTAATTCTTGCCCATCACTTGCAACTAATGTTATTTTTACCGCATTTTTTTTGAAAACCCAATGTTTGACCTGCTTTAATCCTAATTTTACCACCCTGTCTCATGTAAACTCCTATCAACTTAAAGGGGCCAACTCCTTTAACTGGCAGGTGTCAGTCCAGCCAAGAAAGCCTGGAGCTGAGGTCCCTGTGTTTTTGCCAGCCACTCCAGCCGAGGAAGCAGAGTGGGGAGATGGTTCACATGGGGCTTCTGCAACCTCCAACTCCTGCTCCGGAGAGGAAAACGCCTACACCTGTGAGCAGACAACGAGGGAACGGGCCTGACCTGCTTCATCTGCACAAGCTGTTTCTTCAGAGCTCCCCAAGGGTATAAGAGCCCGTGAGGAAGGTAAGCTCCCCTCCAAGGAGGTGGTTTGGAAGGGGAGAGGGAAATACAGCCCCTGAGAAGGGGGATCCCATGCATTGCAGCATCTTGCCTGTTGTGCATCAAGGCTGGTTGGATTGAAGCCAAGGGAGAGGGGGAAGATGTCAGGTTGCTGTGGGGAGGTAGGTCTTCTCCTTGGGTTTTGCTCAGGGGGGCTTACTGGCTGCTGGGAGGGAGCTGTCATGAAAAACTGGGAGAGAAGTGGTTTTGGTAGAGTCAGGAGTGATCTGCGTGCCCTGGGAGGCTGCAGGGTTTAGTAGTGGGGCTCGGTGAGTTTTGTGGTGGTACTTCCCAGTTGGCTGGCTGTTGGCGGTGGTGCTACTGGAGAAGACCGTCAGCCTTTCCTTGGGAGGTGGGAGCACTGTGCTGCAGGGCCCTGGAGATCTGCTCCGTGGGCATCGGGGGGTTGTGGCTAGGAGAGGGAACCTGTCCTTCTAGGATGGTGAAGCTTG